>NC_043987.1:7680000-7712500 GCF_902150065.1 Myripristis murdjan | reverse complement strand
CTCCCTTTCCTATGTCTCCTTTCCATGATTTACCCCCATCTTTCTCCTCCAGTTCGCATCTCGCCGCTTGTTCGTTTTTTTCCCTCTCCCACTTTTACCCTTTTTTCTTTTTTTCCGTTTCTACCTTCTTTCTTTTTCTTCCCCTTCCCTTCCTGACTCGTCCATTCATCTGGGCTTGCTCTCTGTCCTTTTTGTCCTCAATTCCCTGACAGCCACCTGCCACCTGCTGCACACATGCACGCACGCACGCACGCACGCACACACACAGCCATTTCCCATCGTTATGTCATTATGTCATCTGTCAGCTCCGGAAGTCTAAGAAAGCTGTTTAACAGAGGCTGCAGATCACATTTTGTCTATCAGGTTTCCTTGATGAGAGTGACAGAGCAGGCTTTGGACTGCGGGCGGATCGGCATAAATACAGAACAGAACTCCAGACCATCGTCAACATGATGAGTAGCCATGGCAACAGCTGCAGAACGGCCCACCCACAGCAGCGGAGGGCCAATGAGCGTGTTCCCTGCCCCTCCAGGGAAGTTGACTGACAGCCCCCGGAATGAAAAGATTTGTTTTTTGGCTTATTTGTGGTGAGACACTTCACTCCTCTCTACTTGAGTGTCATTGTATTTTACAGTAACGTGGTGTGGTAAACAATTATTTTTGCACCAATCCATTCTGGTCTTTACTTAGAGCGTCACACAACACCTTAGAAATCACATGACCCCCATCAGCTCATTTACAAAAGCTTGCAAAGGGGAAATTAGTTTTTATTTGTATAAAACCAAAAAAGTATTAAAAACCCAAAGCTTTTTTTTTTTTTTTTTTTTTTTTTTTTTCAATGTTTGACACAATGCTAAAACGTTGAAAAAGCAGATAACATGCCCTTAACTTTGTGCTATAAAGTTGTGACTGGCACTAGTAACTTTAATTTACATATCCCAGTCTTTGTGTGTTACTGTGTAATCACTAAGATGAAGTAAAAGCTGTACAAAAATGATAAATTGTTGCATTTTAATTCTCTTCTCATATGCAAATGAATTTCAGTGACATCACATCAGAGAATGTTAGTCTAACTTCTTCTTCTACTCGTTTGCATGGATAAATTTTATGACTGTGACACAACCAGTAGTCGTTGTTTCCTTGTTGTCCTTGTTTACAGTATTTTCCACCACATCGGCTGTAAGTCTACATGATATGAACTTGATATGAAACATACTTTTGGTTCAGAAACACTGACATTTGAACGTATTTGTTTGCAGAAACTTATAATGGCAACAATTTATTGTGGTGGCTGGGTTCGTCCAGTCCCAGTGTCCTCATCGTTAACGCACAGCGGGACTGAACACAACAGAATCTGTCCTGCCAGAACTCAGCAACGCCCCGAAGGCAAAGCAACATATCTCCGTCCTCTGGCCCACAACTGACTTTAGAATCGCACATTTAATGGGGGAAAAACCTCAAAGAAGACAGCTGTGATTCCCCTAAAATTGTTTTCTTCAGGAATAATTAAGTGCTAAGCTGCTACGCTCCACCTCACATCTAACAACTGCAAAGTACGGCCTTGAGTGGCTTACTGGTTTATTAAAAACACACCACTGCAGTAAAAAAAAAAAAAAGTAAACGTTCAGTCTTTAATTGGAATGTTTAAATAATAATGGTTAAATCTTTTTATTTTCTCTTTTTTTTTTTTCTTCCAGAAGCAGTCTAGTTTGGGAACCAGGAATTTTTTTCTTCAGCTCACAAACAGTTCACTCAAAGTGCAGAAAAAAAACAAAAAAAAAACAAAAACAAAAAAAAAACATGTTATTTTCCCACTTCCCCCATGGTGCAATGTGTCCATCCAGGTAGTTTCTGTGTAATTTGGTGAGGTTTCCGGTCTGCCGAGATCAATGTTTGTGGGGTTCAGGTCTCCCTCATGGATCATCGCTCTCTTCAGAAACAATGACACAGATATCTGACATAATCCTCAGCCCTCGGAGGAAAGTGTTTCACCAGGAACTATTTCCCACCAAACAACACCAGGAAACAGCATCTATCTATTAAACCAACGGTGTACTTCCAACTGTGGAGTACACCGTTGGTTTAAACACACCGGAGACTGGAAACCTCACCAGATCACACAGAAACTGTGTGATTCCACCACTGTGAAAACTGGACGGGTAGACTGCACTAGGGGTAAGTGGGGAAAATATCTTTTTTTTGTATTTTGAGTGAACTGTTCCTTTAAATGAACCGTTACATAGTCAGGTGTGTGTTTATCAAGTGTGGACATAGTTTTTAATGTACGAATATCTGTTTTTTAGCACATATAAGAATGTTCCAGAACGCAATATGCTGCTCCTTTACAGATTAACCTCTGACCCTGAACGCCACACCCACCAGATCGACCTTTGACCCCTTGAAGCGACGGCATCACCGGCGCACTGTGATGAACGATGAACTGGCCGGAGCTTAGCTGGCAGAAAGCTCTGTCCCCTCAAACATGTCCATCTAGACACGACACCAGCTACCATCTGGCTGGCAGCACACACACACACACACACACACACACACACACACACACACACACACACACACACACACACACACACACACACACACACACACACATCCAGACACATTCTGTTCTTCTGGAGTGGTTTGTGGAGTCAGCAGCTATAGCACTTGGGGCAGGAGAGGGTCACTGACTAAACACATTTTCGCACGGAAGCATGCACACACACACATACACACACACACACACATACACAAACAAACACACACACACACATTCTCATACACACATGAAAGTATGCCCTATTAGTTCCAGATCATTTTGTGAAGCAGCCTGTACACAGTGAGCCTGGGGATAAACAAAAATCTTACTGAAGTGGAAGTAATCGTACAACACACACATACACACACACACACACAAACACACATCTAAACACCCTGTACACACTTGTGCGCACACACACAAACAGACTCACACATATACATCCTCACTAATCAACCCAGGACAAGACAAACAAGCGGGCTGGCACACACACATATAAATATATGCACATTAATAAACACCAAGGTGACAGACGCACAATTACAAATGCACACACAAACACACACACAACTCCCTGCTCTGAACTCTAAACTCTAAACTACTTAAAACACACACACACTCTATTCCTATAGTCGTTATTTGCCACTAATGAACGAAGAACTGAAAGTCACATATGTGCTTACTTAGCTACCTACTGCACTTCTAAAAATAAATTAATGCATATGTAAGACCACACACACACACACACACACACACACACGCAGTGGGGAGTGTGTAAGGTGTGCCAGGAGTTTATACGTCAGAGAGACAGAATCCCTCTGTCTCCACGGTGATACACACCTTATGACCCCCAATCTGCTGTTATCATGAGCATAGGCCAACTATAATGAGTCACCACTCACTCACACACACACACACACACACACACACACACACACACGGTGCTGAACATAAACACACAGAAACAAGCTCCTAGAGACAGGCCCAGAGGGAGACAAACAAAAGAGATGCGCAGAAGCCTGCCTATACACATGTGTGTGTGTGTGTGTGTGCGTGTGTGTGTGCATACACACATGCACACACACCTCGGGAAGTGTGTCTGAGTGGCAGCAGGAAAGGAGAACCTGCTGACATCAAGGCCAGCCCTCTTTATCCCTCACATCACAAAGATGAAAATGCACGCGCGCACACACACACACACACACACACAAAGAGACAAATGACAGCCTTTTAAATGGCGTTGCTGTGGGAGTGAAAGGAAGGTAACACGTAACACTCCTTATCTGGTGATGAGTATCGGCATTTGCCTCTAATCCTTTAAACAAGCTGACAGGTGTGCGCTGTGTGTGTGTGTGAGTGTGTGTGTGTGTGCACGTGGAGTGTAAGAGCCCCTCTCCACATGTTTAGAGTATAGGATGACTAATGGAGATGTATAGTGTGATGCATCCACTCATCTGTAATGGGTTAACCTTGTCTGGCCCCCCGAACTTGATCTAATCAGCCTGATTCATGTTGTTTTTTCTCTCATCTGTCTATGCATGGACTCCACAACACTCAGCCTCATGATGGTATCAGGCCGCATCCGTGTTGAAAAAGTCTATCCAGGAAAAAACCCACTGGCATTATAATATGTATTTGATGCAGTGAGCTGGAAGGAGAAATCCACCCTCAGGTGCTCTCACACTGTTAGGCATAATCAGCCTGTGATGTTCGGCGCATTCCAGCCATTATTTCGTGAAGTGCTGAAATGTACTATTTTGGCGTGCCCACTTTTTTCGCTCAATCCACTTCATCTTCTTCTACTTCAGGTGGTGATTTTCGACTTTTCCCGGAATACCTTGCGGAAAACCCCGGAGAATGTGCCTGAACTCGCCGCATTCGTCTGTGACTTGTACATGGAGGTAGAGAGAGTGACGGCGACGTCGCAGCCCCAGCGCAGAACTCAGCCTATCTGCATTGTGTTCCGGTCTCTGGAGGCTGATGTCAAGGGAGGAATTGGTATCTCTGCCTCTTCCGCGATGGATTTGTCTCTGTGCGGTTGTTAAAAGTCAGGGAGAAATGGTCTCTCTAGAAAGAAGCCCTTTAATTATGAGGGACTGACACTTAAATATGACGCTCACCCTTGATAATTCAGGTTGTTTTCTACTGCCACGCTCCATTGTACCTGTGAAACATCCCGACCTGACTTCGACAGAGTACCTCAGCAGTCTAAAAAGTTCACAAAATTACATCCCTTCACTCTAATTTAGCCTTTAACCCTATAAAGCCATTCGTATCATATATGATACACATTTTCAATTCCGTTTTTCATTTTCAGTTTAATCAATACTTGACCAAAATACTGTTGTTATACCTTTGAACACTTCCCCTGTTCACCCTGGACCATACCATTGGCACTTCAAGTACATATCATATATCATACACCAGAAAGGTCGTGTAATAACATATTTTTTGATTATTTTTTTTTATATATATTTTGTTATAGGACTAAATAAAGGGTTCAATTTAAAAAAAAAATGGAATTTTCTGCCAATTCTTTCATAGTTCAGGCTTTATAGGGTTAAAACCCGGAAAAGACAACACTTATGCCGTACCGTGATAACTAACATCCAAAATTCAAGATGTCTAAATTCACACGATGGTGCCAATTTAATATCCGTATATCACCCGGCCCTACCAGGAATATGATGTACTCTGCCAGTTTGCATGGCTTTTTCCTTGCAGTTTATCATTTCTGATCTTGTTACTTCATGTTTTCTTTCGTTAAATGGAAGCCAAGAAAGACTCATAACCGAAGCCTGTCAGTCGTCCTCTGCTTCATGTTCATCTTTTAATAGTAGATCCATATTGTGTGGCAGATGAGTCAACAGGGGTGGGGGGGGGAAATAAATAAATAACTTAAATAGCTCACTGTTGTAATTGCAGCAAAGGCGGAGGAATGCGTTTCTCTGGACGTACTGGTTGTTGTTTATCTAGTTCTGCAAGCAGACGAGTTAATCAATCATGATGAACATTATGAACATGATTAATGGAAACTGCTGCCATGTAGAAACGCTGCTCTGCTGCGAGCAACTGTTGAAGTGTTTTCCTTGGCACGTAGCAATGGAGGCTTTCTAAATGCAGATTAGACCTTCTGCAATACCTGGAGATGGAAATGCATTAGACTGGAAATATGAACTCGTGCGATAATTTGTTGACATCAGTCATCCAAACGTCTCAGCGCTGCTTTCTACGACCTCTTCATTTCCCTGGCATGTCGGAGCAGGAAGGTGAAAACGATTCCTTTTCCATAAAAAAGAAAAAAAAATAAACCAGGCATCGTCAGTTAACTGGCCTCTTGCTGTCTCTCTCATGTTGTGCAGTAGATAATGATCCTTCTGCATGTGTGTGTGTGTGTGTGTGTGTGTGTGTGACGTTCACCACAACCCGAGAAGCATCATTCTCTTACTCCCCAGCGTCTGACTAATCTTTCTGCCACTCCCAACACGATGCACAGATCTGAAATGCTGTGTGTGTGTGTGTGTGTGTGTGTGCATGTGTGTGTGTGCATGTGTGTGTGACTGCGTGACCATGGGTGTATGCTGTGTATGACAGGCAAAAGGAAAATGAGTGTGAATGTCAGGGTTTGAATGTTTCGGGTACACTTTCACCTGCATGTGAGTGCACTTGTGCTTGTGTGTGTGTGTGTGTGTGTGTGTGTGTGTGTGTGTGCTTGAGTGGCAGAGCATTAACACTCTGTATAATATTTACACTGTAGACTGTGGACCACCAACCCTGAATTGCTTACACAGGACATCCCTCACACACACACACACATACACGCACACACACACGCACACCCACCCACATGCACACGCACACATCGGGACACAGAAAGATCCAGTGACATCAGTTTTTACAGTCTGAGGTGAGCAGCTATCATGTAATGCCAAGCATGTGAGGCTGGCTGCCTCATTCATTAGCCTCGCTGTATCGGTACAAACTGTCCGTCCTCTCTCACTGTTACCAAACAACCGCACATCTTTAACCATCACCGCTCTGCCTAAAATCACAGACGCTATCTGCAACACAGGCGGGAGGAGAAGCAGTGTCCATGGCAGCATCTATCTAGCATCTCAGCTGCGTCTCCAGTATTATTCCTTCTTAAATGCTGTACAGACAAACTGTACACTCCTCTTGCCTGTGTGTCAGTCTATTTCTCAAATTAGGAAACATCAGACATGGCAATGAATTGTTTTTGTCTTGAGTTTCCTTCTGTTATCTCTAGTTTGCTCTTATCTTTATAAAAAAAAAAAAAAAAAAAAAAAAAAAAATCAATCTCGATTATTGCAACCTATTTCATATTGTTTTCCACTTCTCTCTTCATCACTGGAATATTGTCAGAGTGTGATGACTGTGATATGATTCCGGTGATTCAGGAAATGAGGCTGTACGACCGGTGCTCTGGATGAGAGCATTAGCTATGTAAATGCCAAAATGTGAGAACAATTGAGTTCGCAGAAGGTTAACTCAGGAGTCTCCGCGGGCACAAAATATTACGTGACCCAGCTGTGCAATATGTAAATGCATCTTTTTAATTCTTCAATTTAAAGCTCGGTGAAAGGAGAAACGGAGAGCTGGCCAGGGTCCCCGCCTGTTACTGCCGCCCTCATTTACAAACAGGCATCATGATGTGCATCTGGACGATTTTGAATTGGCCGTGCAGGTCAGCCCATTCATCCCTCTCCAATTAATTTCTAACTAATTCAAGATGCAGCTGTCTATACTGTGGGAGTAGCCTCCCTGCATCGTGTAGTAGTTTAATATCACTGAGCTTCCCGGTGCTCAACAAGAGCATGGCACGCCTCTCATTTCCATGACTGGGCTCTTTGGTGCCCACGGTGAGTCGTGCAGATTAAAATAACAGCGCGATACGTTATTAATCCGTGAAAGAGAAAGTCTCTTTTTGGCATTCCGCCCTCCAGGGAGGTCAAAGGTCACAGTTAGCTGCCTCAGCTGGTTGGATGCTTGCTGAAATGGGAGGTTTTGCACTCGAGTCCCCCAGCTGAGGGACGTTCTTTCTCTCCACTCGACCACTAATTAAGGACATCCAAAGAGTAGTTGCTCTTTGGGTTGTTTTTCGTCACTTCATACACCCGAATGTTCCTGAGATAATTGCAGGGTTCAAACCAATGACCTCACCAGCCAGCTTCACTAATCTCTTGACTCGCAAAATACAGATCTACATGGGATCCACGTCGGCGGTGAAGCTATTGTGCTGCATTAACGATAGAGATCCTTTTTCCCTAACCTAAACCACCAGAATTGAGAAATTGTTATGATAATCTCAGATGTGTCTATCACCTCCCCGAGCCAAATCCTCAGTAGACATTAGGTTGTTTGTTCTCCAGTCGTGAACAGTGCCTTTCCCTGAGTAATCTAATGTACTCTCCTATGTAATGAGGGTCATTAGGTGCCTACTGTGTCCTGTCCTGTCCTATTCTGTGTCCCTTTCATCCTGTTCCCTCCAGTTCTGCGTCTTGTCTTGTGTAATCGTATTTGAAAACCTCGCTAAAGCAGACGTTTCTAGTCGATCCAATAAAAGGTTGCTTGTGTTAAATTCATACAGCGACATGGCATGGCAAGACGATAGCCACCCAATGTTGATACCTAGGATAAGATCCAGAAATTGAAGAGGTCAGGGCAAAGTGGCCATCTAATGGTGCAAGACACAACATTTCACAAGATACAATCATGAACCTTAAATCTACAACTGCCCTTCCTAAAAATCGCCTGCTTCCAGAGTTAATGAGCAAGCATTAATGAGCGTTTGCACAAAACAATCAATCTCTAGCTATTTATGTAAGTACAAACAGAGGCGCACAAGTTTTCTGAAACCAAAAGAAAATACGAGAGCTGTTATGAAACCTCTCTGATGGTGCAGCAGGTCAGAGCGCTACAGCAGTCAGCGAGCATCACACACCACAGCTGTAATGGCTGCACTACACTAAGAGACAAAGGAAGACATACAGAGATGAAAGGCACATGATACAAACTGTATTTTTGTCTGCTCTTTCATCGTCAGAATCCAACAGAAACCTCAGATGTCCAAAGAACAAACTATTCACAGACGGGGGATGAAAACTGCTGGATTTACTCCATGTTGCCAAGGCATTTTGAACACAACGCAATGCAGCAGGGCAGCAGCTGGGTAATCGCTAATGGCTTAAATATTGTTTAGCTTTAACTTCATGTTACTAATCATTTTCGGCGCTGTCACAAGCACTTTTCTTCACATTCTGTCACATTTTGCAGGAAAAGTCTTCCAAATGTTGAGGGCACAATGACTTCACAAAACACTGTTGTATTGTACGTTTGCTTTGTAGTTAATGGATCTGCTTGTGTGTGAATATCGTCAGCACTACCCACCAGGTCAGATTCCCACTAAATATAAATATACTTGGCCAATAAATATGATTCAGCTCCTAATTTTGCTCTTACAGCACCCACTTATTCACATCAGGAATAAATTTAAAAAAATCACCATAGTGGTTCATCTGTCATCTTTATCTCAGACGATGTTCTCTGAAGTATCTCAGAAGTTCATTTCGTAATATTGTACCTAGATTTGGATGCATATTATGTTCTCATTTGTCTATGCTCCACTGTCTTAAAACAGCCCACAGGCAAAAATTACCCAAGCAGGATGTTCAGTGGAGGGCTAATAATGGACCTTAGAACAGATACAGCTTCAAGCAGTCAAAGTGATTTCACTTGCACCATTTGGCATCCCCAAATTAAATTAAACCAAGTGCTTATCAGCACAAAATGGCTGCCATAAAATGTCCAGAGGGACCCTGCAAGTCACAAGGAAGAAAAGGGTGTGAGGGGATATAAGACTGCTGACCCCGCCTGTGCATTATGCGCTGATTAATGATGTGCCTGGGTAAAGTACAGACCACTCACAAATCTCTTTGAAAGTGGCCAAAAAACACCTCTGCCAAATACTTGCATATCCAACCGCAATTCAAATATTCAAGAAAAAAAAGACAAAATAAAATAAAATAACTCCCACAAACAGAGTCACAGGTGCGTCAGAATCTGGCTTGGATGACCACAACCAACCGTTTAGCCAAATGGACAAACAGAGCTCAAGCCAATGTACAACAGGCTCCAGTTGGAGAGAGATTAAAACACACTTGGTCCAAATATTTCAAGCAAGTGCAAAACAGAAACTCAGTATCATGCATAAAGTACGTTACAAGTCTACTCTTTTCCCAGTGCCTATGGTGGCACACTTTCCACCTAAAGCAGAGATTTTTTTCTAGCAGATGTACAGTAACACGCTCCAAAACTGCTGGTGTCACATTACCTGCAGTTAAAGGATAATGGATGTGAGCCAAGGATGTAGGTTTATCAGGTTTCAAGTAGCACTACAGGATATAATTAAAAGATATTACCCCAAAAGGCTGTGTAATCAAGTGAAACACAAGGTGTCAGAAAGGGCTAGATTCCAAGCACTGTAAAAGGATATGGGTTATAGACCATTGAGCCACAGGATGTCTTTAAGTTTGCCAGTTTTCACACATACTGTACTGGATTTGTTTCTAAGCCATTATCAATCCCCAACCAAATAATCTAAGAGCACACTTGGGATTACCAGGTATCAGAGAAGGTTAGATTCTCAGCAGCATGAAAGCAAGTCCTGGCTGTAGCCTTGTGACTCTAATCATTTCCAGTTAAACCAAAATGATCACGTGTTCCTCGGTGAATTCAGGAAATTCTTGGACTCCTTTCTGCAAATGGAACGCTTTCAAAATCCACTGGGAAACATTGTAATTTGCAGTAGTCCCGCTAAAAACAAGGCAGCTTGTCCTGAAAACTTGACATTTTTGGGCACAATGGGTTTGAACCCGACAGCGACGATTCATCTATTGAATAGTGGATCAGACCATTCAGCCCACATCCAGCATGTAAGCTAGCCGGTTCTCACACATACTGAACTATGTTCTCAGCCATATTAAAAGGATATGAGTCACCAAGCATATCAAGGGACATGTGTGGGCTTACCGGGTGTCAGACAGGGTTAGCTTCCCAGCATTATAAAAGGATATGGGTCACAATCCTTTCAATCAAGGGACATATTTAAGCTTCCTGATACTCATGCATACAGGAATATGGATATAAAAGGATATGGATTACAAACCATTTAATCAAGGGATATGTTTAAGCTCACCGATACTCGTACCTGCCACGGGAAATATTTGGGCTCACCAGATGTCAGGCGGGATATAAAAGGATATAGGTCACACATCTCTCAATCAAGGGACATATGTAAGCTTGCTGGTGCACACACACGGGGTGGAGACATGTTGGCTCAACAAACTTTAACAAAAAAGGGTGCACCTGTAGCTCCAATGCATAAATGTATTAAAAGAGCAGTTAACCCCAAAGTGATTTTTTTTTGTTGCTATAATCTTCTCATCCCTGTGCCAGGTTATGTGTTTTTGTCCATGCAGCATACAAAATAACTGAAGCCAGTCGGTACCATTTTTTAGAGGGCCAAAAAAAAAAAAAAAAAAAGTTATTGGACACAGCAGGTGTGGGTGCACATGGTAACTATGATTTATTAGAAGTAATACTGTAGAAAAACTGTGGTTAAAATATTGTATAACCATGATTGTACTTTCCACCAAAAAACATAGATACCATATTTTGCTTGCCATAGTAAAGCCATGGTTCATTTTTGTGAGGAAACTGTGTAAATATGTCTTTTTCCTCAGGATGTAATAAGCTGGCTTTAGAAAAACTTGAATCGTGCACAAGATGTGTAATGTGGTTGTCATTTTTATTGGAATGGTACCTATTGACTTCAGTTGTTTTGGAGCTGCCATGGAATAGTGTTAGCTACCTACCCGTATGTTATATAGACAAATAAGCTTCACCGGTAACACTTTACAATAGTACAACAATTAACGTTAGTTAACGTTAGTTAATGCCGTAATGGTTAATTAGCTGTTAGTTAATGATTATTATCTCATTTACTAATGTTAATAATATCTACAATAACCCTTAAATAACATATAACATAACATATAACATATAATAATTAATACCTTAGCATGAAGAGCATTAGTACATGATTCTTAGACACATTCGTTAACGGTTAGTTACCTGTTACTTAATGTTTATTACAGCATTAACTAACGTTAATTGTTGTACTCTTATTGTAAAGTGTTACCGCTTCACCTGTGTTTTAACTGGCAAAGGGGTGAGTAGATAATGAGAAATATTTTCATTTTTGGGTGAACTGTTCCTTTAACAAATGAACACACTCAAAGCTGTGACACGTATTTACAACTGGCATTTTTTGCGATACCCCAATGGTGACAAAATGGTCAATCCTGTCAGAATCTGTGATTGACTTCTAGTCTGCATGGTCCACATTCGTTTATGAACCATGACAAGCAATGTCAAGGGAATATGGACCGTGTCAATTCCATTTTCTGACTGTGGATTGTGGATAAAGGCTATAAAACATAACATAAATCAATGTTTCAGCAGTTCATGCTGAAAACCTGAAACAGTAGTTTATGTAATGTCTTCTAAATCTATGCATTGGAGCTCAAAGGGTGCAGCAATGACTTTTTTTGGTTAAAGGCATTTTTTTACACCTGTAGTCTGTCTGCTGTGGTTCAGATCATAGGAATAGTTGATACTTTGTTGCGTTTGTCATGAACCAAAATGTATCAACAGAGGCCATGTGGGGGCTGTCAGCGTGCTCATTGGTCAGCGTCAGATGAATATCATCAGATTGAAAGGCGGAGAAAGGAGGTGTTTACTTTGGGAGTGTTATCTCTCTCTCTCACTTTATTATACAAACAACAACATGGGCATGGAATGCCAACAGCAGCTTTGGTATTTCTTCATTACTGCAGTGCTAAATACCAAGAGCATAATGCATTTGCTTTTTGCTCAATGTCAACCCTCAGCTCCTTTTGTTCCTGTGCAGCTAACTGCTAGCTGCTAATGCTACAGAGCACTCTGTCTGCCATGAGGCACACCAGAGCTATGGGAGCTGCAAAAGCCCAAAAAGCACACTGCTTCCTGTAGTTAGGTGGAATCTAGGTCGGTTCACGTTCGCACCACAAACAAACCTCTCCAGAGTTTGTTTGTAACCAGAGCATGACCGCCTCCTCAACAGCGCCTCACACTGGTTGTTTGGCTCCACAAGGCAGGTGTGAAAACTCTCTATGTTTGACAGGTGTGCATGTCTTTCTTTTTGACATATTTGGACTTATCAAGCATCAGGTAATCAGTTTAAACTATATGGGTCACAAACCTCTCAAAGGACATATTTCTGCTTCCTGGTAGCTGCACACACAGGCCTGTGGACATTTTTGGGCTTACCGGGTGTCAGGCAGAGTTCGTCTCCCAGCAGTGTGAAAGGATATGGGTTACAGACCATGCGCAGGCACCAGCTGCGCGGCCTCGTGGTCTGCTTGATGCAGAAGAAGACCACGGGCGCGAGGGCCGGGTACGGCTGCTGCTCCTCCTCCTCGGAGGTACAGTCCGGGTCGCGGATCGGAGCCGTGATGCGAACTCCCAGCGTCGGCCCTACTTCCACCTCCAGCTCCGGCTCCTGGTCCTCGTGCTCCTGGAGCCCGGGACTCCAAGCGCCGCTTCCTCTTCCTCTTCCTCTTCCTCTCTCTCCTACTCCTCCTCCTTCACCGGTACCATCACCACCAATGCTGCTTTTCCTCCTCCTCCTCCCCCTCCTCTCCTCCTCCTCCTCCTCCTCATGTCCTCCTCCCGTGTCAACACCCTCGCCCGGGGCGTCGTCCGGCAGGTAGAGCGTGGGTATGGCGAGCCTCACCTCCTCCTGCACCTCCTCCTCCTGCAGCTCGTCCTGCTCCTGCTCCTCCTGGCGCTCGGCGTAGTGAAAGCGCGCTCTCCCCTCGCCATCAGTCATGATAGAGCATCAGGCAGAGCCACTCTGGAGGGACGGAAGAGAGAAGTTAGACAGGAGTGGAAGTATGAGGAAGACGAGGGAGTCAAAGAGAGAGAAAAGATGAGAGAGAGAGAGTGCGACACAGTGACAGACAGAGAGAGCGCGAGAGACCTGGAACAGCAGAGACGCAAAGGAATGAAAAGCAAGACGGGAAGAGAGAAACTCCAGAGAAACAAAAAGAGATGAAGGACATGAGAGACAGCAAGAGGAAGACGGGCATAAAGAGGCAGAAATATCACCAAAAGAAACGGAAAGAGAGACAGAAGGACACAAAGTGAGACGGATTGCAGCTTAGCAAAAAAGCAATTGGAGACAATTGCTCACCCAATAAGCCAAATAAACACTCAGGCCTTTTCCTTCTACAATCCCTCAGCAGCAAAAGTACTTGCTTCCAATCAATCTAGACACAGATTTTCAATACTCGTTTACTAACCTGGCAGCACTCGAGGCTTCCTCCCTGAGCATTTGTTTAACAATGCTCCTTTTCAGTTCTTAAAACAGTCTCTCTCTCTCCTTCTCTCTCTCTTCCTTTCCCTATAATACATTTTACTGTAGCGATGACTGTACAAATACAGTGAGACAGAGGTTTGTAGTTTTGCTATAATATTTGTACATTAATTACAACAGTTTTACAGTTTGGGAGGTGAATAATGAGCATGATGGTGTCAGTACAGTATAAGCTCACTACTGAATACCACAGGCACACTATAAAATATTACAGGAGAAATGGCAGTGATATCATTGGAGATTATAATATAGTATAAGTAAGACAAGGTATTGAACAGGAGTCGCTATAAGAATGTTTTAAGGATACTGTGGGAATATTACTGGGATTTTTTTTTTCATCTCTCTCTCTCTCTCTCTCTCTCTCGCTCTTTCTCTCTCTTCCTGTTGCTATGTGATTGAACAGATGGACTCCTCTCTCTCTGGTCTACTGGAGCTTTTAGCCCACACCACGCTATGGTGGGCAGGGAATGCGCAAAAGCCAAAAAAAAAAAAAAGAGAGAGAGAGAGAGGGAGAGAGACAGAGAGAGAGAGAAGAACAATAAACGGCACACTAATCCCAGTGATAATAAAAAGGTGAATGACGTTAAAAAAATAAAAGAGAATAATCGATTCCACCTAACACTTTTCTTTTAGCGTCTTTGTAATGGTTTCCCTTGTCCTTTTGTTTCCCGTTTTGAGAAAAGCGCATCTGACGCTTTAGGCAATTGAAGCCGCTCCAGTAGGCATTGTACGACAAAGAATAAAACACAATGCTTATCTAGAGATCTGTCATTGGTATAGCTTTAGAAAAGTACTTACTGACGCATTTCAACCCCCGATAATGGCAATGATAATCGCCTGCGGGAATAAAGCACCCATCACCTGTTTGGCTTTTTCGTTTCTTAAGAATAAAAAAGTAGGCTCCTTGACTCAACAGATACTAAAACATCTCAGTAAAACACAGCAACTTTATTCTTTCTCCGAAAATACCTTATAGAGACGGAATCAGAAGTTCCCATAAGCATGGTCCGTGACTTTCCGCGTATCTTGCGCACCCAGCCGTTCTCTGCAACCCGGGGCTTTTTCCTTTCCGCTCTTTCCTTTCTTTACTCCCCTCGCCAGAAAACCTCTTCACTTTTTTCCCAGATTAAAGGTAATCCAAGTGCCGTTCATAAAATAAAAAAAATAGGAAATAATGGAAGAGAGCGGTATAATCACTGTAAGTTGTCCTGCTTGCGCGCTAGTTTAAAGGGATCATCCATCCACCGCCGTGCATCCATCGGTGCATCCATCCGCGCTGAGGCGTTGGTTTGCGCAGCGTGGAGAGGAGAGGGGAAGATGCGCGCAGGAGGGTCGGACCGTGCGGGCTGCTGCCGGGAGCTCCGTGGATGATCTGACTGACACAGGAGAGGAAAAAAGGGAAAGAAAAAAAAAAAAGAACTTGGCCCAGGACCGGGAGTCCTGACACGTGACGTGACGCCCGGTAATGGAGACGTAGCTGAAACATACACGCGCGCACATGCACACGTGCGCGCAAGAAGGGGGAGAAAAATGCATCCAGACATGGGCTACACAGGCGCACACGCGCGCGGGGCTTCTTGCATCACCATCACTCGGTGGTAGATAATGGAAATGGAATTAAAAATATATTAGCCCAAGTGCCCTGCCTGGCCTATCATGTGCAAAGATCTCTATAGTATTCCTGTAATGTCAGCCCACCACAGGAACGCCTGCGCCTCTTCTGTGAGGTTACTGTGAATTAGGATATACTTACCAGAGTAGCATTAAAATATTCCAAAAATATTCCCAGAGGATTATTAAGTGTTTCTGTTGTGCTCAATACTGAGTTTATGTGTAGTGACTTCACTGTCGCCTATTTTATTGCATTTTTATTGTCTATAGTACCAATATAATATCTGTAGTGCATATATTCACCTAGTTTTTTTTTTTTTTTTTTTGTTACTAAAGGATTTTTTTGTGATAATGAACAGAATTCTATTATTTTAAAGCTGATTGTTATTTTTTATTATTTATTTTAGTGTTTGTGTATTGTGTATTATTATATGATTATCATAGAATTTTGGGGGGCACTTTTTTAGTTACACTGTATTTGAAAATGACAAATCCGTTGTTGAGACATGAAATTGAAAATTCAGTGTGGTTTACAGGAAAATCAGATAGACTTTTTTTTTTTTTTTTTTAAATCTTTGTTAATGCCCTCATCCATTCATCAGCGTTATGGCTTCTCGTTTTCTTTGGTTATATTAGTCATGCGGTTCGATCTCCTTATTTAATCAGGTAACTGTGAGCTGCTGTAACATTTTTATTGGCCATTTGATATGAAGATCAATTTATGCTGACTTGGATGATCAATCACAAACAAATATATTACATTTAATGAAGACTGCTTTAGTGTGATGAAGAAGAGGGGGAGTGGGGTAGAGAGTGAGGAAGAGAGAGAGCTGGTGGGAGAGTTTACTGCTGTGGATTTGGCAGGCTGAGTGGCCTGGTGCTGCCAAGGCCCACGCTGGTAAACCCTGCTGACATCAACATGATAAGGAGAACCTGCCAGAAACCTGACAGTAATTGACACTAGTGTGGGGAGAATTAAAGGGATTTAAAAGATGCCCTCTAGAACCAAACCCACCAGGTTACCTTTTCATTTGGCAGCCAGCTGGATGTGGATCTGACCAGTCAGATGGGGTGTAGCCGACACCCGAGATCATATGTTTTCCACACATGATTTCAGGACATCCTGACACGATAGCAACCAAGCAATACATAGACGTCAAAATCAGAGATCGTAAAAAGTGAGATGGTTGACTCAGGGGCTAAATCCATTTAAATAAGGACCGCTCGACCCTTCTCGGCCCAGACACTTCACTGGGTTGTGTATATTTTTTCTTCCACCAAAAAAAATACACAAGGCTTATTTGATTGAGCAATACATGAAGTAATGCCATATGTCAGCAATGATGCGGCGTGTTTAACTCAGACTGTCATTCTGTAGATCTTTATGAAAAATGATTTTTAATGTCTCCTGGGTGCCATTTGAACAGAAGAGTTGGTAAACATTTTGGTGCAAAAATGCCTTCTGTGTCATGTTTGAAAGGGGAGGATTTTCCTTTCAAAATGACAATGCACCATATGTACATAACATTTCAGCGCATTGAAACTGAATTGACAGAGTTCTGCCCATAGTATGAATAGCAGACATTAACATTAACATGACATAAGCTTTCATAGATGAGGTCTAACTTTGTGAGGACATTGCCTCTCATTCGCGTTAACCTCTGTCAGACCTCTGTCCTCTTTGTCAAAATCATCCACATGTCCCCTGCAGATCATTCACTCTGCATGCACACACTTCAGCATCAGGCTATGTTCAGTGATGGTAAGCAATTATCATCAAAGGAGTGGTAGTTCAATTTAGGAGATGTTGTACAAAAGTGACACAAAATATACTACAAAACGAATGTATGCAGTTGAACCACCAAGGACTACTGTCTTGGGAACATGGAGAGCTGAGAGATCGATCTGCTGAAGACACATGAATGATTTTGTCATCTTTTCATCATTTGTCCAGTAAGCTGACAAGGGAGGGTCAATCACCAAAACACTTGATCTTTCCCTTTTGATTGTATGCTTGTAAATGCGTACTGATATGTTGACCTGTAGTCTACTGTTTCCTGAATGCCTTGCACTGAATGTGAGGTCCTGTTTGTACCCTGTGCATATATCCTTACCTCTTTAGCTGTTTACATGCCTCTGGATTTCACCAAGACAATTTCCTGTGCATTTACTGAAGTAGATGACTTTCTAGATAGATAGATAGATAGATAGATAGATAGATATACTTTATTGATCACAACCAGGGAAATTCTTGTGTTACAACAGCATAAATTTGATATACTATATAGTTTTCAGTTTAGACACACAGACACAGAAACACGGGATTTTAAGTCATCCTGTTGAATTCAGTGTGCACTGACCATATATGACATCACCAGGCCGCCAACCTACCAACCAGCTGTCTAACTTCAAACACCAGTACCTGTTTCTTTAAACCCTGGGTCAAGACCCCAAATAAGTCCACACACAACAGCAGCAGCAATAGTCTTTGAAGAGATTGTCAGGATGAGTGTAATTTGGGTCCTCAGTGGATTTTTTTTTTTTTTTTAAAGTAGGCCACCAAAGTTTAGGCAAATATGCTCTTTGATGAGCTTAATACTATCTGACAAGAAGATTGGTAGCAGCTCCACCACCATGAATTCAGTTTTTATTGAGCAATGTTGCCTTTGAGCTATCATGTGCTGCTCACCGATGAAGCGAAAGCATCAGCATGCTCTGGAACAAACCAAATAAATGCTGGGCGCACAGAGGTGAGGCTGCTGCCAATGTTCCCCTCACACAGGGCTAAGTCGATCAAAATAATAATTTGCGAAAAGATCGATGTCTTCTTTCGAGAACCTTGGCAGGAGAGGGTGCTTCTCCTGGTCCATTATGGATGGAAGTCATTTGAAAGTAGTGAAAATGAAGGTACAATGGGCGTACACACTTATTCAAAATGTAAAACCTGCACTGGGATGCACTCTAAATTGCTCGGGACAGTCTAATTTGCAGTTGGGGAAAGGGGGCTTCCACACATCTGTTGCTCATCCGTCTAGGCTCAAATGAATGCAAAGAAGATCATCTTTCCTTGCACACTAAATTTATTGGTGGTTCCTGAGGGGGTCCCAAAATTTGGGATAAATTTAGTTCATGCGGAAATGATTAACACAGACATCTGGGGTTCCCTTCGGCTCCAAGGCCCTGTGAATCACCCCCTCGTGTTATCTGTCTGCTAGATGGGAGACTGCATTATCTAAAGCAATATCCGTCACCAAGACTTGAAATCACTATTGGGGGGAAATGCTGAGTGTGTGTGGTTGGGTGGGTGTGTGTCCAGTCATTCTCAGCTGTGAGCATAAGCTCGCAGTGTGCTGACAGAACAAGCCTGCACCAACACAACCCTCTGACACCTGTCTTTCTCCTCTTATCTCTCTCTCTCTCTCTCTTCCACCTGTCTCTTCCTCCCTTTCCCTTCTGCTAAAATGTTGGAGCTCATATCCTCATTACTGTAGGCTCGGCCCCAAAATGGCTCCCATGTGGCTCTAGCATTGGCTCCGGTTTCACTCCCCTCTTAGTCGGGTGTACAAAGACTAAAAGCCTGGTTTGGATTTGCTTGAGGCACTTCTTACTAAATGATTTTCTCATACCAACTCGCAGCCACACCGCTCTCTCTCGGTTCATTACTGTTTTTTCCACGCAGAACAGATTCACTATTAATCTTACTGTTGTCATGCAAAGAGATTCACATATATATTTTTTCACAAATTACACAAGGGAATAGCCAGGAAACGTGTGATATCTTCTGGGATGAAAGCATCTCCCTGCCCAGTTTTATACAATACCTACTGCCGCCAGTCTAAATCAATACAAAAGCATGTGCGTCCTTAGGATAATCAATTCTGCTCCTTTAGGATGCACTCTCTGGCTTCCCTTTGGTACTCCCAACCTCCTGCCCCATCCCCCCATCCCATCATGCCCTTCTTCCCCTCCACTCTGACTCCCACGCCTTCATCGTGCGCCCTTTCTCTCTGCTTTCTTCATAAAACCTCTGATCATCCGCCACCACGCCGTCCATACTAAGAGGGATTTTTGACGGGGAAGAGAGGAGGCGGGGCGTTATCATCCCTGATGCAACGAGACAAGTTTCATTCCAAAATTGAGCATCCACCCTTGGAGAATGTGACACCCAGTCATACGAAAAGGCTGATGGACTGATGGAGTTTCCCCTCCGCAAAATAACATAGGTTTATAGGATTGTGAGTTAAAATTAGTTACTAGCAAACGAGAAGATACTGAATCATGAGCTGTTTATTTTTTTTCCAGAAACAGATGAAAGAGTTTTGGAGAATTTTTTTTTTGCATCCATGGTTAAGTATGGGGATAATGTTTGGCTTCAGACTATAAACTTTGCACAATATTTTACAGGAAAAGGAAGAATTTTATTTGATATGGGGGTAATTAGTGAACTTTTGTGCCCTTATCACTCAGCCACCACCACACTTTAAATTATCCCAAGGTTCACTTTAGGATTAAATTTATATAAAATGGTATGTGCTTGTTCCAGCAATTTAAAGTAATAACCTGCCACATTTTCATATACATGTCACTTTTTTTTCCTCCTCTCACCTGCTAATACAATTGTAGAGGAAGAAACAGGTCATGAGTGATAGCCGTCTCGGGTGAGCAGGCAAAGAAAGGAGCTCCACAAACAGAAACTCAAACTCCTCCGAGTGAACATCCGAGGAGAAAGACGTCACAGTCCCGCCCACACTGTTTGACTGACAGGTGATCTCTGGACAGCTGAGCAGAAAAATGCCACAGCGATGAGCGCTCAGCACCAAAGACATCACCAAAATAAAATAAAAAAAAGCAGCTCATTCTTTTTTAAGATGTGATCCTTCTCTTTTTCCATCTGCTCAACCTCACCTCCTCATGCACCGCCGCCCCCCCTCCATGCACTTTTTGCTCTCCTCTCGCGCCAATCTGTGTATCCATCTATCTAACTATCTATGTGTGTGTCTCCTCATCCATTTCTACCGTGCCGCTCGCTCCCTGTCCTCCCCCTCATTTCTCTCCCTGTCCTCCCCCTCTCTCTGGAGACTGGAGTCTTCTCATTAGGCCTGCTGACGTACCAGAGGAGAGGGAGACCCTGCATGTCTTCGTTTCAGAGGATTTCCCCCTGCAGCAGCACGAGCCCTTCTACTGTACACGTGTGCGTGTGTTGCACAAAGACATTGAAATATGCATAACCTCGATGTATTATTGAAATCTTGCCGAAAAAAAAAAGTACACAGAACTAGACGGAGAGAGAGAGAGAGAGAGAGACAGGCGCAGGAGCAGAGAGACAGACTGCCAGAGAGAAAGAGAGAGAGAGAGAGAGAGAGAGAGTGAGAGTGAGGCTCAGAGACGGAAAAAGGATGAAAGAAGAGTGTGTCGGCGTTTGTTCATCCCTCTCTCTAGCTGCATGCCAAAGTAATCATTCTAATTAGGATATGGGAGAGGGAAAAAATATTCATGCATTTATAACCACGGCATCAGAACTGTGTAGGAACAGAGGAAACCGTTACGTAATCGCAAACATCACACAAACACATGCAGATTGCTATTCACAAGAAACACACAACTCATGCAGATGCAGATACACACACACACACACACACACACACACACATACATATGGAACATCACATGCAGACAGCTTTAGAAAGCAATCCGTCATGCTTCAGTGTGCACTCAGCCATGCAGCTCAATCATCCATGTTGACATGTGAATGACCAGTTTATGTATATGTATATTTGTGTGTGTGTGTGTGTGTGTGTGTGTGTGTGAGACATAAAAAAATTACTCCTGCCTTCATTTGCATACATGTCACTGCTCTGACTGCTCTGATCTTTTGTGCGCTCATCCGCATTCACTTTGTCTTGTCTTGTTTCAGTGTGTGTGTGTATTTGAGTGTGTGGGTGGGTGGATACATGAGTGAATGTGTGTGTGTGTGTGTGTCACTGCTAGGTCACATATCCAGCCCCCATTTCTGTGGTAGATTGTGGGGGCTTTGTTCTTACCGCTGACAGCCTCAGTCTAATCCAGCCCGGCGCTCCTACAGCCACAGATAAAAAGAGGGCATCCGATTACTCGCAGGGTGTAGCTGTCCTTTTAGCTGCGCTATCATTATTTCTTCACGCCTTATGTACCATTGTAACACTTTAAATTCTTACCATTTTACAGCTGAGCGACAGCACAGACAGCCAAGCCGCCTCAAAGAAGGCTTTCAAGTGAGGTTACAAATCCTCCGGCCGCGATAATGGAGGTTTCCGGCTCTTTCGGCGATGACTGTTCGCTGCTGATTGTGTGTCGAAGCGCACAACCCGAGAAAGTCAACGGACACGGCCGGTTTCTGTCACGTTTTTGACTGGGAACTGGTCATTTTGCTACCGACAAGCCAGTTTACGTTGGTGTTTCCCCTTGTTAGATAATCTAATCTAATCTGGTAGAAGAGTTTCCAGGGCGTTCTCAGCAAAATGAGCAATACTTTACTTTCACTGTCATTCAATTCACTAGAAATCATTACGATAGAAAGAAAAGGTTTGGTTTCAGGGTATCCAATTTTAATCTATTTGTTAGTATGATATTGAAACAGTTTAATACTTGAAGGGATACTCCAATGTGTTGTGCAAAATACCCTTTTTCTGACTTACCCAGAGTGAGACAAGATGTTTGATACCAGTTTCACCTCTGAATGTCCACTGGTTCACTTCCTATCGTTAGCATTTCCTGTTAGCTTAGCATAAAGACCTGAAGTCACAAATTAACTTCTCTCAGCTTTTTTATTTATTTATTTATTTTATTATTATTATTATTTTTTTTTTTTTATTCCAAGACATGTATTTCAAATACAGATGATACACTGTGTAAGAAAAATAGCTTTGAAGTTGCTGTAAGGTTTGTTTATTCACTTTGATGGAACTAGGCTTCCAAGTCTTTATGCTAAGCTAACACAAAATGCTACCCATATGAACCGGACCACTGGACGTACTGAGGTGAAAATGGTATCAAACATCTTGTCTTGGTCAAGGTAAGCCGGAAAAAGGGTATTTTGCCCCAAAATGTGGGAGTATTCCTTTAACGCAAACTAAAATGTCCTTTGATATTGGTGTCGTTTGTGCAAAATCATGTCAACTGGGTGTCTGCAGCTTTAAGATATTCATTTTGGGGATGCAGAACATGAAAACTTTTGAAAACTTGCTTTTTTGTGGCCACAGTAGAGACCAGCACCAACAGAAAAAAGGAGGAAAAACTGACTGAAACTTGAAAATAAATCTACCAGTAATTTACTTATGATATTACTGTGGACCCACACTATTACCGTGACTCTTTTACAAGTATTTTTCATGCCTAGTTCTTGACAACCACTGTTTGTAGGCAGCCAAATCTCCACTGGACTTCCATGATGGCACCTGATGCCTTGCAAAGTAAGTTTTTCCCATCCTTGCCTGCTGAAATGTTGCGAGATGTGCATATTACGTCTTAAACTTCAAACAGTAGTCCATGCACAGTTGACAGAACATGTTTCCCCACTACAGAGACATCATATCAAAGCAACAGGACCAGAGAAATGTTTGATGCTGAAATAATGTGGTGGAAGGGTGTAAACATCTGCTTTCAAATTCAGCAACTTGGGTTTGAGTTCTGTTATAATTCAAGTTTTCATTTTTAGCATGGCCAAAGCCTTTCCCTAACCTCAACCAAACTGATCAGACTAAATTTGTCACCTTAGCCTAGAGATAGATAGATAGATAGACAGATAGATAGATAGATAGATAGATAGATAGATAGATAGATAGATAGATAGATACTTTATTCATCCCGAAGGAAATTCACAGTTTTCAACAGTATCCACAGATTACAAGATTAAATAAATAAAAAAATAAAGAATAAAAGATGACACCAGAGATCTAAGTACCCAATGTGCAAAAAAAAAAAAAACATGTGCATAGATGTATACAATGTGCATAGATGTGGGCAATGTGCAAATTTACAGTATAAACAGATGATAAATAGCAGCAAGCAATATATACACTATAAACAAGGAATACATAAAAAATAGAAATATGAAATATGAACAATTTAAACAGCAGAGGAAAAATAACCTAAACAGCCTGACCGTATCCCAGTTGTTTTACGTGGCTAATCATTATCCAACAACCAGGTGAAAATGGAGTGTTAACTTTATTTTTCATCAGCCCTCAAGCGCTGGTGCCATGTTCAAGCCATGCCTTTTGTGTTATTTTCTTTTATACAGCCAGGCTGCATGTCATTTTCTGCATCAATAAATAATTAGGTGCTCTTGGCAATTATGTGCCTCTTCCAAATGTGCCAGGTGATTTGAATGGTCAAGAGTCATTGTGCACACCAGCGAACCAAACCCCAAATCCAGGTAGGAATCTTCTTACCTACACTGGGATTTGATTCCTGGCTCCTGCACTTTCTGCAGCGTCCTGTCCCGTTGTGTCTGCAGCCCTCCTGACTTTCATCTATTCAGAATAAAAAGGAAAATACACACAGGGGCTAGCTGCCCGCTGTCCTCTGGAAAATAAATAAAACTCATTTTCAATACAAAGACCTGCAGGTGGGAGGGTGCTCTCACCCACATACACCCCTACTGGCACACTTCAAACCAGTTCAGAGAGAAACAGAGAGGGTGAGGCTGAGAAGGGGGGACAGTGATATGTGAAGAGAAGAGAGGAATAAAGGTATACACAGACAGAGGGACAGATAGAGGGCTAAAAAGACAAGCAGAAACAGACAATTCGTTTTGAACAGACAGCTAAAACGAGACAGAGAGATGTGTTACAGTGGCAGCAATGGTAATCAGATGGGGATTATAATCTAGTGTCATGTGTGGGGAAAAAAAATCAGCCTCATGCATGATAATACATCAACACACAATCACGCACAAAGCAACTAACCCCCTAAGCTGTAATATAAAACACACATTAGCAAAACACTGCCTTATGTAAGGCTAAATTCTCACTGCATAACTTCACAGTCAATTTTAAATTGCTGCATGTATTTGGATTTTCTAGATGAGTGTGTATGTCTTTTCTAAGATGTAACCCATATCCAGTACCAGCATGAATTGGTGCTGAAGGGATGTAATGATGATACTTGCACAGAGTAACAATAATAAAAGATGCTTTTGTATACGTCTCACATTTGTTTTGCATAAGAGTTTCGTCAAACTGAAGCAAGTATCAAAGTTGCTGTTTCTCTTTCTTTCCATTGTTATGTCTTTTTTCCTCCATGCTAATGTGTGTTCAGCCCAACTGACGTGGGTGCTAAAACTATGTCGGGTCAATGAACTAAGACTTACTTTTAGGATTGCATGGACAGCAATATTCCGGTTTACAATACAATACAATATTCAGAATAAGCAACCCATTCTCATTCCCAGGGAGTGACGTACCGCAGCTTGGTCACGTCCTCCTGTGTCTGGGTGTCTTTGGTGTCTGGCGTCGGTATGAGATGTGGGGGGATGGTAACGTAGTATGAAGAGTGAGTACGTCTGTGAGGGGAGTTGATCGGGGGGGGCGTGTAAGCCACAGGACCTTCACACACAAGACCCAAGTTCAATTCTTCCTTCCAGCTAGACCTTTCATGTGTGACCACGACCGTGTCCAGTCTCCATTTTGTTTGCCTAAACCTAACCTTGCCCCAACATTAACCACGTGGTTTTGTCGCCTAAACCGAACCACGTGACACTGAGATTTTTTGTCGCCTAAACCTACGCACGTGCCACTGACACGTGATGAAAGCGAGAAAGCTTGATGCGTGTCATCCTGGCGCGGAAGGGTGCCTTTGGGGACGGTATCAGATGGGAAAGGGGCGTGACCAAGCTGTGGTGTTTGACAAACCTGGGAATGAGAATGTGTTGAAATAGGAAATGTCCATGCAAACATGAACATGTTATGATTACATTAACCCCCCAAAAATGAGGTGAAAGCTGGAGTGAGCCATACTTAAGACGTGGAGTTTTCCGTTTTCGGTCTGGTCACTGAAGGGCATTTTAGACATGTTATTCACCATCGTCACTCTATAACTTTCTGTTGGAGTTTTTCATGGCAGTTTGTGACACATATGGCAATCCAACTGCTTGACAACATGTGCTTTTGTTGAATCTGCTCTCATCTATGGCCGTGAAGAGAATGACTCTATAATGTTTTGCAGTGTAAACCGTGGCAGCAGCATAACAGAAGGCGGGCTGGATGTTGGAGGGAAACTGGGACATATGACGTAGCAGTGGGACTTCCTGAGGGATGTTTTACGTACCGCCTGGTACAGTGAGGCTAAACTGGGACCTGCACCATAGCATGTCGATGGGAGTCACGTCACAGCCACACTGATAAATACCAACTCAAGTGCGAATCACATGGCGGGTCCAAGTTTGAGCTTTTTGCACTCATTAGAATACGTTAGATTTTTCTCCAATATGAGTGGAAATTTTTGAATCGGGGCACTTTCAGCTGCAGTGAGGATGTAACTGTAGAAAGGGAGATATTTGGATAGGATGTACATAAATATCTATTCATTAATTTTTCATCACAGACTAAACTTTAATTATGCAATTAGATCTGTGACAGCTCACCACCACTGGGATCAAAGTTCTCCACTCTGACTTGAATATGAATAGGGCTTTTAATTTGGGGAATATTGTCTTCACACTAACACTCCTAAAATGGATATGCAAATTTCTATTAAAGGGGCACAGATGCTGGCAGGTTGTCACTCTGAAATATATGAATGGTTTCATTATAAAATGCTATTGTTTCATTTATTACTGGATATTTGAAAGTCATGGGTCATTAGATCCCTTTAAATTAGGATAAATGTCAACTTCAAAAAAGTATTTTAAAAAAAGTATTAATAAAAGTATTCATGCTATTTTTTTTTTTTTTTTTTTTTTAATTGTCTCATGCCATTGACCCACAGTTGGTGTCACGTTTTTGTCACAGTAGTTATGTCACTTTGGAGTGAAAGTCATCATATGCTGTCAGCAACACATAAAGCCAACATACATGGCGGGGAAGCATTTGATGGATGGTGATGTGCAGGAAGTGGCCGGTGTCACCAGAGGGAAAGCATCAGAACTGGGACACATTCAGCTGCAGAGTGAATGTCGCCTAAAAGTGTCTTTATATAATCTGCTCCCTGCACAATAAGTGGCTCTCTTTGCCTTGCATTGTGCAACAATTACATAGGTTTTTACCCTGTTAACCTGCTGATTACATAATGGTCTTCGGGGCTTTGAAGCGCTTGTACAGAAGATTTTACTTTGTTGCACTTTGGTGCATTTCAACTTTGGCCTTCAAGGTCTCCCCTTGAAAAAAATATGATCGTATAGTTTCAATGGGACAGACCTCATTAAATTAAAGGACCAAACCGGTCCTATTGTGCCTTCTGGTCAATGGTCATGATTGTCATCATGATTGTAATAGAATAAAACAGTAATTTCAGAAAACGTACATGTCAAACAAGTTTGCAAATGATGGAAATAACTATGTGTAGCAGCTTTCAAGTTTCATGGAGTAGATTTTCACATTTTTCAACATGAATGGCATGAAACAGTAAAGTTAGCCTTAACTGCTAAGCTAAAAAAGCGTATTCTCTACACACTTAAGCTACCTATAGTTGTGACTGATACAGGCAAAACTGTCGATAAATAGTCAAAATAGACATGATATATCTTTTAAATTTGCACTAAGCAATTTCTGACCTCCACAGGGTGTGGAGAGCTCATACACTGTTTGGGAGCAAATAGTCTGTCCTGCTTCTGGGTTTATGGCAGCTTGGTTGTACAAACCTGAAAGTTAAGGCAAGAAAATGCATTTGTTGGGATGGAAATAAGTGATTTGTGAAAATGTGTCAAAAATGTGGTGAAGCTGCAGACTTTCAGTGACAGTGTAAACAACTGCTTTGACTGAACCTTTGAAACTGTACAGCTTATTTCAGTGACAAATGCACTCACATGATTGATCTGTAACGAGGATGCATTTATCTGCAGAAGAGAAGTTTCAAATGCAGTTGAGGCAGTGAGGATGCAGATGTTTAGAAAGCCAAAACCAGGAAATAACAACAGGCTGGCTGTAAACTGTATGATGGAATGATGCTCCACAGTAAGTACATTTAATATTGCTTGAGGTAGCTTTAAGGCTAAATAAAAATAACTAAGTAAAATCCTGCCAATGTTTCTGGTATTATATATACTGTATTATCACTTGAGTGTACTATGAATGTATGCCTGTGCCATTTTATCTCTGAGTTCACAGTCTATCATTCTGTCTAACAACTTCTGTGTATGTCTACCACCGGTGATGAAGTGGTAAATAAAAGCGTGGGTATATTACGACTTTCTGTTGGTGATTATTATAAGGCAAACATCCACTAGTATAAACAAACCAGTAATGTTTAGAGAAAAAAATATTACTGGGTGCTTGTATTTCTTTTGAACAGCCAGTCTCCGTATGACTTGTTAGATTGGTGCAGTTTACCATGATGCATATGACAAATTTAGGTCATGAAAAGTTATCATCAGCCTACAAACGTGGGTAAACATTATCCCACAAACTAAAAGAAGGCAATTTGGCTTTACCCTCCATGCTACACCCCTGTCCATCACTCTCTGTCCGTCTTTAAGTCCATCTCTGCATGCTTCCGCCTGGCTTTTCAGTCCATTGACTTTGTGTCTGAAAGCAGCTGTGAGGATAGTCTGCACTGTCTGTCACTTTATAGGCTCCAACAGAAAGAGAGAGAGAGAGAGAGAGAGAGAGAGAGAGAGGGACAGTAAGAAGTTAGAGAGTCTACCCAGAGTGACTATGAGCTAAACAGTCTAACAAAGGAGAGATGGTGAGAAAAAAGCAGATAAAGAGAGAGAGAGAGAGAGAGAGAGAGAGGGGAACAGAGGGAGATGGGAAATGACAGAGATAAAAACAAGATGACCAGATAGACAGGTGGAAATATACACACACTGCTGAGTCACACAGCTCCCTGAAGTCTCAATACACTTCGAGAAATTTCTGCTCAGTCCTCACATACTCAGCTGTGTATGCGAGTGTGTGTGTGTGTGTGTGCATGTGGGTGCAGCTGTGCATTCCAATCAGTGCGGTGATTTAACCCTCTCACCCCCGCATTGCCCCGCCACCCCCAATCCTCGCATTATCCACTAATACCTCTGCTTTCCTACCATCTGGACCAGTCATTGCTACCAGTAAGCGTGTGTTGGTATGTTTGTGTGTGTGTGTGTGTGTCCCAACCATTCAAATTCCCAGAAACAACAGAAGACTTACTATGTTGCACCGTTAAGCTTAGCATGCCAAGTTAACCCCCTGCTGTGGTAACATAAAAGCATTCAAATCAACATAAATGCTCAATTGGCTAGTATGGCTGCCATACTTATGCTGCTACAGACATGCATGTATTTTCATGTGGAGCTGTGGAACTACTATGGAAAGTAAGCGACCTAGGGAGATTTTGAGACAAATTTAATTGATCCACCACGGCAAACTAGGCCATTAGCTATGTTTACATGCGCAAAATTTCTCCAATCCGATCTAAACCTTGGTTGATCGGAAATTCCAAATCCACTGTTTACATGTACACTAAATAAAATGATGCGATCATGACGTGCGTATACATGCACCAAGCGTTTAATCAGAATAAATCATTTGGGCATGCGCGGAGTCGTCTAATTTTCTGGAAATAGTAGTAGAAGAAGAAGCTGTACTTCCGCCTGTGTTGTAAACAAACGCTGCGTTGTCTGCACGTCCTCAGCTCGTTCACTCTTTGTGCCTCTCACATTTTATTTTCCTCCCCTCTGGCACAGTGTCTGTTTATGTAGGTTTTTTTTTTTAATATGGACCTTTTGGACCGTTTGCTGCTTGTCGAAAAATGACCGGCTGCCGCAAAGGCGGAAACGCATCACGCTGACGTAACACACATGCGCAGTGGAGATAATTTTACCCCAACCGGGAAGACAGGATCCGAATGGATGTGTACATGGACGCCGTTCGGAATAATGATCGGCATAAACCACCTCTCTCTTTCGGAATGAAATTTCTTTCCGAATGGGCCGTATCGGATCACAATCTTCCGATTGACGTGTTTACATGAAGCATTTTTAACCTGATTTGGCCTTTATTCCGATTATTTGTGTCCATGTAAACATAGCTATTGTGGAGGGAAAGACCAGGATGTAGATAAGAAACCAATAAAGTGATGCAATAAGGCAAGAGAAGAGATACAAGAAACGGAGCAGAGGTGATACTGACTGCTTTGGCTCCGTCCACACTGAGCCAGGTAAATTTGAAAACAGTAGATTTTAAAATATCCATTATCACAATGGAGGGCAAAAAGAGGCATTTTCAAATTTCCCCAGTTGATTATGGACAGGGTCTACGACTGACGGATGTCACTTTGATTACAAATGTGTCCTGCAGAAGCATAGCAGTGTGCATCACTTCATATTCAAATTACTGGGTTTATTCATAATGTACAGAAACATGCAAACACACAAAACAAATTCTGATGTGACAACCCCAAAAACCTGGATATGAAATGTAGATTCATCATTGGGAAGAGTTATTTCAGGGCAGGGATTCAGAGCTTTTGTTAAATCTTCTACTGAGGTTATCTTAGGTATAGCGGATTAGCATGACAGTCCAGGAAGTGCATTTCTTTCATCTTTTCTATCCTCTCTCCGCTTCTGTGACTGAAACAGTGGCAGCACATAGCTGTCTAATGAGATCCAGTCATTAGACAAAATGGCCTTCTTGGAACCAGTTAAAGCAGCAATTACACCACATTATGTACTTTAATTTAAAATCAGATGTGTCTGTGGGAAATGAATGTATAGTTAGGTTTGTTTGAACAGGGGTCCACTGGCCAATTTAGAGATGTCGAAAAATTGGACGAGGACAGGAGAGAAAATTAGGCCGAAGAGAGAGAAAGGGAAGGGTTGAGGAAAGGCATGAAGAGAGGGATGACAGATGGAAAGAGTGAATGAACATCTTTACTTTAATTAAACATGTTTAAACAAATCCCCTGGCTGTTTTCTCTCCTCTCATTACCTGTATATTTACACTCTAAGCCTATCTCACGCTGAGCCAGTTGAAAATGCATCCTTCCTTTTGTTTGGCCTTCCATCTACACTTATGTTGTCCATCCACAAAAACGAAGCTTTTTGAAAACACTCTCCAAAGTGTGTTACTTTTAAATGCCAGACTGACATTTTCATATTTTGAAAAAAAAAAAAAAAAAAAAAAAAAAAAACAGACTTACCATGTGATCTGAGTGGTCTATGAAACATGAGCAGTATGTGCTTTATAGTACATGCACAGGCCATTCGTGTGTACCTGCACATGCTCCATCGAGGATTTGAAGGGTTTTGCTGTGTTTCAGTGTGGACCAGAATCTGAAAATGCAAATAGTCTGAATGGAACACCAAAACTGTGTTTTCAGATTTACCCTGCCTTGTGCCAACATGGCATACAAGAGATGATTCGTCACAGACTCGTAGTGGTTGAAATACCACCTGACAGAACTATCACTATAAAAAGGAAAATATTTATTTATTATTATTTGTTTAGAAGGCCATTAATTCTCCTGATCACACCTGGGGAAATTCTCTGACACTGGTTTATTATGTTAACCTGGGGCTGACCTGCAACCCAGGCAGCAGAATGAAATGTTGCCATTTTACATTTCTGTAAACCAACAAATACGTTGATATGTCAGCCTTTCTGAACTAAAAAGTGCATTGTATATCGACATTTAAACTTTAAGACAGTGTTGTGAGACTACATTGTTAAGTTTAGAAACAGGTTCTTTGTGATGGTTAAGGTTAGGATAAGATTGTGGTTAAGGTTTGGAAAGGTTTCATCTTCATTGTTAAGGTTAGGAAAACATCGTGGTTGAGTTTAGGAAAAGGTTTATTGTCATGTAAAGGTTAGGAAAAGGTCACGGTTAAGGTTAGGAAAAGGTCATGGTTAAGGTTAGGAAAGGTCATGGTTAAGGTTAGGAAAAGGTCGTGGTTAAGGTTAGAAAAAGGTCACGGTTAAGGTTAAGAAAAGGTTACGGTTAAGGTTAGGAAAAGGTCACGGTTACGGTTAAGAAAAGGTCATGGTAAACCTTACGAAACGTTAGCTGGTGTTCACTGACATTAGCTGGTGAATGTTTGCTAAAACAGACACAGCTCTCAGGTCCGTCTCTGCAGAATCAAAGTCCAGTTGACTGAACCATCCACCTCCCCATCTACCTCATAATGCAGTGTTTTTCACCTGCTTTACACTGCATCACAAAACTTGAAAATGTGACATTTCAACGTATCCTTGATTTGCAAAAACATAAAATGGGAAAAAAAAAAAAAAATTCCTGGCGACTGGGCTGTGATCAGATATATTTGTATCACTGCAACCCAATAATCTTATGTCTCTGTGTATTCCCAGGTTTATCAACACATAGCAACATGCAGGCTACATAACCAGAAAAATAAAAACTTAAATGTAAGGCGTCACCTCCCTCTTTACATTTTGGCTTTACATTATGTTTGTTTGTTATGTATAAATTTATGTGGGGTTTAAGCCTGCTCGCTCATTTCCAGCATCACTCTACTTCACATTCATGGCATTGCACACACTCACCTCGAAGGAGCTGCCCAGCCCAGTCACAGTGTTTTACTGTGGGCCTCACTGGAGTAGATGGGGGTTAACTCGCTCAGGGCATCCCATCAGTAGTTGTTTAGGAAGTGGAGCATTACTCACTCATTTCCCCCACCTGCTATTTCTCAGCTGGTCCGGCTAATCAAACCTCTAGTGTACCTTTACTCC
>NC_043987.1:7555000-7677500 GCF_902150065.1 Myripristis murdjan | reverse complement strand
CACACAGGATAAATGAAGTCTGCATTTTACTAGAATTAACTGACATTATCGTCCCCCCGGATATGACTGAAAATGTCAAGGTGCCACGTAACATCAGCGGCAACAGCAGTGAGGTTTTTGTATTGAGCCTGTTTAAAGATAGAAAAATCTTCCGCCTCGTCATCTTCCAGATTTGATGCGGTTCTGATGCTGGTGTGGTCCTTAATTTGCACCCAAAAATGCTGTCAAAGCTTTCATTTATAATTTCCATGAGGAAAGAGGCAGATGAGAAAACAAAAACCAACCCCAAATTACTGAGATGCCGAATCGCACGGGACTGATATGACCAGATGACCTCTGTGTTTGCCAAAATGTGGCGGGTAATTTGCGCTGGACTTTTTGGCTGATTTGCATGGGATTAAGAACACAGAGGGCTTCTAAAATTATTACAAATTATTAGAGGTCATGTGAGTTGGAGGATGTGTTTAGCACAGATTACATGATTGTTATTACTGAAAGGTCAGTCTTTTTACTTTGGGCCATAGAGCAGACACCTGGTTGTCTAGTATCACTCCACAGTCAGTGCTAAAGTGTGAGCACAAAGTAGGAACACATGGACGATTCTGATGTCTATGTTCTCACCGCCAGTCTACCATAATGTGTGTTATATCCATGCACTATATGTCTGTGTGGAGGGAGAGAAGAAAACAGGGAGGAGGAGAAAGAGCAGTTGTCAGCTGATTCCTGGGTTTCTGGGGAGCTCTGCGCTGCAGCTGCTGTCATAACACAGATCAAAGGGGATTCCTCGACAGGCCGGGGGGGTGGAGGAGGCTGAACTGGGCCACGCTGGATGGAGAGGAGGAACCAGGTTGTCGCAGAGAAATTAAGAGAAACTCATTCAGCTCAGTGCATAGCTTCACTGATGTTGGCTGGGATGAACCTCCAAGAATGAACTTGCTGAAAGTTGCTTCGGCTAGGAAAGAGGATTTTCACTTTCACTTTCACTTCATGGCAGAATTAGCAGGTGATTGCGACAAGTTTAGACTCTTCAGCCCTCACAGTCTCAAATAAATAACTAAATAAATAAACAGAATGTATGCACTTCTGGTACTGCACATTTCCTTGTCAAATACTAAATATGGATTGGGGTCTGTCATCAAGTGACTAACCATGATGACAGGGGAGACTGGGGTAAGTTGAGCCAAAGGGGAAGTTGAGCCACCCCCTGTTGCTAGGAAACGGTAAAAAAACATTGATCATGTGACCAAATATTTAGGAGGAAGGCATCATTTCATGGAGTCTGTGAAGGTAAGAACCACACGGGTAAAGTGGTTAGACATTTATTTCCAAAAAAAAAAATGTTTTACTCTTGAAAATGAATTCAATCTATCATCAGTTTCATGAGAATTGTGTTAAGACCAAAATAGATCATTTTAAATTTGTTTTATACATCAGCTGTGGTATCTACGAGCTACAACATGAGGTCATAAACCTAGCATAAAAGTGCACCATTTTAGCTGTGGGGACTAAAAAAGTCAAAATGGTAGCTCTGGGGTAAGTTGAGCCATTTGGCCAGGGGTAAGTTGAGCCAGAGCCCCATACACTTAATAAGTGTATTTTGGCTGTAGCCTAAATGTCTTAAATATTAAATAAATATGAAATATTAGGGATATAGGGAGTAGGGATACGGCTCAACTTACCCCACTCCTATGCTCAACTTACCCCATACACGGGGTAAGTTGTGCCACGAGACCACTTTTTTTGGACATGCTATATTATGGAAACAGTTATGTTTACACTCATTCTGTTTGTTTGAAGAGATGCACAACATCCTGAAATATATGCAGATATATTAGTTAGTGACAAAACTATGATTGCCTTGATGTAGTGATCCTAAATATGAAAAATGGCTCATCTTACCTCAGTCTCCCCTAATGCCTTTTTTTCTAGTTTGGATCACTGGTGTGGCTTACATATTTTTATTGTCTATATTAAAATGACCCCAGCACATCAGCATTCACTCAGATTAGTTGGTTATTTCAGGCAGAGTGTGTTTACTGGGGCAGTCAGATAGACCCACTGGCTTGTTTATTCTGGACCTGAGGTAAAAATGAATAAACAGACCTTCCTGGTAACAGGAGGGCAAGAGAAATAAACAAAATTAAGTTATGCAACAAAGATAAATGTATGTGTTTCAGTATAAAACTTTACCAACAGTGTTGTTTTGCTTATACTTGCAGCTGTCGAGGACGCTTGCTCATGTTTCTAAATCTATAATGAACTGTCAAATATCAAATCACATAACAAGTGAATTTCACTTCAAGGCAGATCATCCTGAAAAATGTTCTCAGAGAGTAACCTCTAATAGTTAGCTGTGATGTTCAAAAGTTATATAAGTTATAAATAAACAAACAAATTTTGGAAAAAAAAAAAACTTGAGATTTTAAAAGATTTTTTAAGTGTTACAGTTATGAGTTTTAAGGTAAGAGGTCTCTAAATTAGGGAAATGAAATGCTCTGACATCAAACGCATTGTCTGAGATGATTGAAAAGTAGACTGTTTAGGAAAATCTTTCTTCGAATATGAAAGCAAAAAAAATAGTTTTGATAAAATTCCCTTTGAGAGGTGCACTGTGCAAAATTGAGGGCTGATTGAAAAGAGGGCTATTTAGACTTGATTGACAAAAAATGCACATTATGTACCTTTAAACTCTCAACCAAAATACAACCAAACTACTTTTTATCATAACACAGCTGGAGTCACAGTGACCATGGACCTACTTGAGGCTGCGGGACATTATGAGTGTTTTAATGAGTTGATGCTAAAAGACACAAAGACATGGCTGAGGAAAGGTTAATAATTAAAAAAAAAAAAAATCTTAAAATGCACTGAAATATACCAACATGAGTGCAAACTAAATGGATAGACACTGTAAAGCTTGTGGCAGTCGCAGGTGAACACAGGTGTTAGTAATGACATTAATGAAGGCTCTGTTCCAGTGAAGTGCAGCAGTGAGCCAACATGAACACCTGCGTTGGCCTTTCTCATTTCTCCATTGTACATCCTCGATTCCTCTCCTTGCCTCCTCTCCTCATGCCTTAGTCCCGCCCATGGGAGATGTGAGCCGAGGAGGTGAGGAAGAAACCCGAGGAGAGAGGAGGCCACGCAACAGGCCTTTAAAAAAAAATGAGACATCCTCACTCACTCCAGCCTCATTCTAATGCGCTGTCAATCACTTATGACAAATGTCACATCTGTAAGTTATTACTGTCATTTTTTCCTACCAAATGATGTTGTCATACAAAATTTGTAGAGCGTTTAGGGAAACACAATAAATTATCCCATATCCCCACTGCACTTATTATATTTCCATTCCACTTTGTTGTGAAGCACAGCAGGTTTTTGTAAAGTGCTGTGTACATAAACATCTTTATGATGATGATGATGCATAACTGTCTTAAAGCATTGAGACACATCACCTGATATGTTGCTTTCAGGAAATAGTCTCTTGTGGATAAATGGTTTCTCATTGTTACAATGGCATGGTCGCAGCAAATGTGTCGTCACTTAGAGAAATAATCTGATGAGTAAAAATGATCTGAGTGAATTAAGAGTGACAGTTTCATTTTGTGCTCAAAATACACAGCAAAAGTTGAAATTCATTATTAAAACTGGGAAAATGTAAATGTAAAAGAGTTTATAATTCTCAACCTGAACCCTGTCAGGCTCGACCCAATCACGGTGGTTCAGGCTCAGATTATTTAATTATTCCAGTGGGTTTGCGGTGGATAAGAAATGAACTTGAATCTGATGATGAACTGGAACTGGCAGGCGGGGGCTCCTCCACAGTTGTGGGTCTGATGCTTATCAGAAAATACAGAAGAGGTGAAAGAGGCGTTTTTATCCGTTAAACAGCTGCTGTATAAGCTACTTGCAGGTCAGTTTGCATTTGGTCCTTCACCTCTGACAGTTCTGCTGGATTTTCTTCTGTTTGAAAACTGACATGTCGGCCCGGTGTCGGGATTAAAGCACAGGCTGGTCTTTCCATCTGGTCGGCATGGCTTAGATGTTTAAGCCCATAAAAATCTGTAAAGAATGGCATTTTGATCTTTGGGAAAACTCAAATGCCAGCCATAGAATGACATAAATAAATGTATGTCAGAAGAAATGTAAAAAATAACGCCTGCACTAACATTTATTAAAAGAACCCGCTATAATTCTGAATGCCAGATAAAATGGGTGGAGAATTAACAGCCCACATCATTCATTCAGCTAAAAAAAAAAAAAAAACTGGAAAGACTTCCACAAAGGAAACACCTGTGCCTCCTCGCTCATAGCTCCTCCAGGTGCATTTTAGCAATTGAGACATCTTTAAAGATGGCGCACCGAGATCGATTTCCAGGTCGATGCAGGAGGACGGAGGAGAGAGGAGATTGGGAGCCACAAAATAGAGAAAAGATAAAAGCCCCAGGACCCCGACTCTGATAGACCTGAATGTCCTCAGTAACACCTGTGTTTACCTGCTATTTCACGTCAACATGGCTGCTGAGAGAAAGGTTTATTGTTGAGAGAGACAGACAAATTATGTGTTGGCTGGTCTGTTATTTTGGCAGCACACTGTAGAACTAGCCATAGCACAGAAGTGTATGCTGGAACTGGCACCCATCTCGGTGCAGAAATGCTTGTGCCAGTTGCCGCTGACACTTCAAATTTGCCACCTGCGGTGTGCTATACAACCGTGAAATTAGGAGCGTCAAAAGATGCAGGTCAATTATCACAAGGAATGGCTTCAGTAGAAAGACCCCGCGTCCCGACTCTCAACGCCATCCTCCTTCGTAAACGTAATCAAAACTTTCCTCGCCTGGGACCCAAGCGGCTTAAAGTCCTTCTCACCTCAAGACCACAGCTCATTATAACGCCCCGGCACTTGGAAGTTTTTGTTTTTTGTAGGTCACGGCTCAGAGTTTACAAAAAGCCGATATGAAGTGATTATTTGTTCTGCTACATTTTGTGCCTGCTGTCCCTTCAGCAGAGCACTTATCTAATCCCAACCTTTTGCTGTAGTGTTTGAAAAGCTGCCCAATAAAGTGGGAGCAGGCATTTTTACTTAATAAAAGAGCTGGGAAGAGATGAGGGGGCAGATGTAGGGGAGCTTAAAACACTCCCAAGTAGTATCAGATGGAAGTAGCTTACACTGAAATTGAGTGTTCAAGATGAGAACACATAATGCTGAAAGCACTGTAGTGGTGATTGGATTATATTTGTTGGTGTTGACCACATGATGATCACTGACTGCCCACTTTTTCCCCAGCAACATTACCAGCACAGCATCAAAGGCAACCCAGGCAAACTCAGAACATCTTCACTGGTTACAGCACTTGGGAAAATCATTTTTTGTAAATCTTTTATGTATTTTAGTATTGTGAAACCCTAACTTTGTTACCCTTGTCAGTGTTTTGTTTGGTATTTGGTTGCAACTCAACATCCTGGATGATAAACAACAAAAAGCAGAAAACAAGAGCCACTGTGGTCTACCAAGTCACTGTGGTAGACCAAATTTCGGCAGATGAATAGGAATAGATGAATCTTTTATGAGGAGTATGCCACAGAGCCCAGGTGGTGGTAAGTAGCGGGTGACACAGGAGTGGATTTTCACTCCTCTCCCATCCCACTCCCACAAAAATGTTCCATTCCCATCCCAATCCTAGAAGAATGACTTCCATCCCATTCCTGTGTTGTGTATTTTATTTTTTAGGGGTGGAGATGTCTACCCATCAGGCGATGCAATGGTTTTGAGCTCATGTCCCAGCCTCCGTTTCTTAGTTTACTTTGTGCTCTACTTGGCATTTTTTTATTCACACCATTTGGCCAGTAGGTTGGCCCACATTTCTACGGCTGTCAATCCACACACATCACACACTGGTCGGGTGGCTACAAGCAACCAGCAGAGCAGACAGAAGAGGATAATAAAAGCAACAGAAAGACTAGCATTATGTTCACTGCAAAAACGCAAAATCTTACCAAGATTCTTTGTCTTATTTCTAGTCAAAATATCTCATTACACTTAAAATAAGGCATGATCACCTCAGAGGTAACTTGTTTTTAGACAATTTTCACTTGTTTCAAGTGAATTCTCACTTGAAACAAGTGAAAATTTGCTTGTTTCATTGGCAAAATTTGCCAGTGAAAAAGTGAAAATTCACTTGAAATAAGTGAAAATTAGCTAGAAACAAGAAACAAATTTTGCCAATGAACCAAGTAAATTTTCACTTGTTTCAAGCAAATTTTCACTTGAAACAAGAGACAATTGTCTAAAAACAAGTTACTTCTGAGGTGATCATGTCTTATTTTAAGTGTAATGAGATATTTTGACTAGGAATAAGACATTTTTGACTTGAAATAAGACAAATAATATTGGTAAGATTTTGAGTTTTTGCAGTGTTTATAATATTTAACATATTTTACCTGCATATTTATATATAAAACCTGACCTACTGTCATTATGATTCCTGTCCCGCCTGCTCCTGCTGACTTTTTTTTCCAGGCCTGTCCCAGTCATGGGATGAATTGTGAAAAACTGATTGACATCCTGCAGAAATCCCTCAGGAATCCCATGACCCAGAAGATTCCCGAAAAATTTCAACCTCTGGTGGCAATCAGCCTGAATGGCAACTCCCACTGCAAAACAGGGAAGGCTTAATTAGTCTCTGGTATAAGCATCCGATAAAACTGAGATAAACTTCAACACAAAAACATTAAGGAGCAAAACAATTCCGGAAATCAAATCAAATGAGTACAGGACCCATGAAATTGCAGCTACTTCCTTGATTTTGTGTATTTGCTGTTATAACAGTATGTTTGGGCTGGATATAACAAGGTCATTCAAAAGTGTAAACCAAGAGGATATCAGTTGGGGAGAGAAATGCATGTTTTTTTTTTTACGAACTGGAAATGATGCAAGATGTCTGCTGATGGAAGTGTTATGTAGCGTAACCTGCCTAGATGTCTTCTGCTGCGGGCCAAACTCAAATTTGAAAAGCATGTACAGTATGTATCTCAACAGCGTTATTTTGGTCAGAAATTTTCCCATTCCTGTTTCCCATTACAGACGGCAATGACACTAACAGATGAGAGCTGATCTCTCTTTCTTCTTTTTTTTTTTTTGTAAATAAATATTTTAACAAATATATAGCAAGTAAGTATCTCCTCCCTTTCAGCTCCATACTGCATTGTGGGACTGTAGTATTCAGTAACTCCACATTAAGAATGCATAGTGAACTGAGTGTGTACATTGTCATTCTTGGGTATACTGCATTTTCATACTTCTACAATATGATCACACTACATGCTCAAAACGTCAGCAGTGGTCATGCACGGATCGGCTCTTACAGTGTCTGAATATGTGTGTGCACATAAAATCATCCACCCATCTGAATGAATAATTTTCCTGATTTAGAGAACTGCACCCATATGGACTTAAAATATGTTCACATTTTAGAGAATGTAATTAATATTGTCCTATTTCACCTATCCGCTATTAATCATGTTAATTTTTATGACTAGGCCTGCCCAATACATAGATTATCTGTGGTGTCCGAAGATATGACTGCAATCCACGCATCACTGCCAGGCAGTTTTATAAATAAAATAAAAGTGATGAGCGTCCATAGGGAATAGTTTTGTTTGTTTTTATTTACTTTGAAAGATGTACTTTATACAATGAAAGTGTGAGAAATTTACGTAGGGGAGAATGCAGTTACCCAGATTCAATCCCCACCTCATCCCAGGAAATCTTCTACTCTGGGTGAAATTTTAATGCCGTGAATTTCCTAAATGAATCGTGATGAAACCCTTACTTAACCGGTGTAGCTGCCTAAGCTTAACCATTAGCTGACCTATTCATGGGACAAACCACTGTCACTTGTCTCTTAATCCTGTAATGGTGAGGGAACCTATCGTCAAACAATTCATGCCCAAAGCATGTAACCTGCGTTTCAGAGTTGATGAGCTTTTCATACAATTTGTGAAATGTTATGAAATGCTGATTTATGAATTGCTCATTTCACACAATGTCATGTATTTTATGCTAATACAGGATCTGTGCTAGTAACAGAGTGGGCAGACGTGTCGTCAGTCCAGAGACTGACAGACAGAACAGAGCTGAAATCTATGAGTCAGAGGAAAAGATGATGTATGGACACAGAAAGGAGTGAAACAGCTAGAGGAAGAGCAGACAAGAATAGTCTGTACAGCACTTGACAACTGATGGTCCAGGAAAGAGGGGCAGGGCGGGGGAGGAGGAGAAGGGGCAGAGGAGGGGAGGAAAGGAGAGGAGGGAGAGCCCGGCGGGTGTCAAGTGTCAGGAGGACGGCAGAGACAGAAGAGGGACTGTGGGATAACAAGCGGTCAGCGAAAAGAGGATGAGTCAGTGGAGGAAGGGGGCGGGCGGGATGGAGAGTGAGCAGAGGTTCAGCCACGGGCCTCGTTGAAATTGTGACAGGAAATTCTTGCTTGCGTTTGTTTCAAATTGCCCGAAGAGCCGGTCGGGTGGGGCTTAACTGCATCAGAACAGCTGGTGCGAGATGAGCAGACGATGACAGCGAAACAGGCTAAAATGACTTTTGAATACTTCTCCCTGAACATTGCCAACATTTTAATATGTGCAGCAGACTCCACCTACCTGGTTCTTCAAGTAGATTAAAATAAATGCTAAGTATAATTAGCAAATGTTATTTAATCTAGATCTGTTTTAAGGAAAATGGTACACAAAAAAGGGGGCAGAGGACAAGAGAGAAGAGAAAGAGTATGGGGTAACTGACATGGGAAAAATGATCTGACTTTAAATTAAATGTGTTTTTCCACTTATTTTTACTTTAGATATAGAAACAGTTCAAAATATTGTGTCACACCCACCAGAGCAGAAAATAATCTGTGTCTGTCAATGCAATCAAATGTGAAACAGCTATAAAATACCTGTAGCTAGCCAAATTCAGCATGTCTATGTCTACTAGAGAGGCAGAGAGAGTTTGGAAAACCAAGACTGATGGTCTCACGAGGAGTAAAGGAAAGGAAACCTTTGCTAAAATGATGTAGCCTATTTAAATTCCACTAGTTTTTTTTCCAGTAATCTCTAGCATCACTGTTGATCCACAGCAGGGAGGACAAAAATTTTTACAACTCCAATAGGGAATCATTCCTATGTCCCCTATCTCTATGTAGCACATAATGAGAAAATGAAAAAGATGTTCCACAGCTCTATAGTCAGGGGGTTAGGGTTAATAACAGAATATTGAAATGGAGGAAATCAAGACTCTGGAAACATAGAACTATGGAAACATAGGACTTTGGAAACATACGACCTTGGGAACATAGCACCTTGGAACCATAGGACCCTGGGAGCACAGGACCTTGGGAACATAGGACCCTGGGAACACAGGACCTAGGGAACATAGGACCCTGGGAACACAGGACCCTGGGAACACGGGACCTAGGGAACATAGGACCCTGGGAACACAGGACCTAGAGAACATTGGACCCTGGGAACACAGGACCTAGGGAACCTAGGACCCTGGGAACACGAGACGTAGGGAACATAGGACCCTGGGAACACAGGACTTTGGAAAAATAGGACCCTACACAGGACCTTGGAATAATAGGATCCTGTGAACACAGGACCTAGGGAACATAGGACCCTGGGAACACGGGACCTAGGGAACATAGGACCCTGGGAACACAGGACCTAGGGAACATAGGACCCTGGGAACACTGGACCTAGGGAACACAGGACCTTGGGAAGACAGGCCCTGGGGAACATAGGATCCTGGGAGCACAGATATGCTGTCCTACAATAGAGCAAAATATAGTCAGTGTTCTGTTGATAATCTTAGCTAATGAGTGAATGGATTAGAAAGGTATTACACGCTAATGTTCAGCAATATGTAGGCAAGTTAATTAAAGACTTATTTCACTACAACACAAGTTTTATATTCCATTATTTAAATTACAGCAACATAGTTTGCATTGTCTTAACTAAAATTGTCCTGCCACTAATACAGCACCAGCACTTACACACAGCACCAGATAACAAGCCAATACTAGTCTAGTGGGTGCACACACTGGGCCTAGCACATTTCTGTGCTATATTCTAACAGACACAGCAAGCACAAATAAAAACTTCAACATATTATCTATTTCCCTTGTGTAGAAAACATTGTATCTCAAGAGGTGTCTGTTCTGGTGGTGTCTAGATGGTAACCCTAGATTTGCAAAACTCTCACACATGTGCACTTGATTCACCACAGTAGCGCTTTACTCTGCCTTAACCTTAACCTTAAGCCTAAGGGCACTTGCAGGAGTAGGGTTACCATGGCCATCTGCTCTTACCATCTGCATCACTTCCTGGTTTGGAGAGGGGACCCGAGGGCCATGTTTGGCTGCCTTTTATATGCCTGAGTGGTGGCCTGCATGTGTAGGAGGGTCCACCCACTGTTGTGCCACATCAGCTTCATTCATGGGTGACACTCCAATATAGGGTTCTAGTTTCTCTGCAGTTTGTTATATTTTGAGGTTTACTGAGTGCTGGATCTTGTTCTGGTATAACGTATTTTTCTTACTGTTGGAAATATGAGTTGATGCATGAATGGATGTCTTATCACCTACACTGATGAGTTGATTGATTGTGACGGTGGTCCAATGGGAAGGGCCAATGTGCAGAGGTGTGGATCCTCTACTGCAACCCCTGCTTGCCAGCTCACCCTGTACATATTTTTGTAAATATTTATTTTGTTTTTGTGTAGATCACAATAAATGCATTTGCTTCACCTATGCAGCTTCTACTGTAATTGAGTAGCTTTTTGTGTAGTTGTACATATTTTAGTGTTTTTTTAAAGTCAGTAATTTTACTTTTACTTAAGTACATTTTGGTTTGAGTGTTTATTTTAAATCACATTCAACAAATGATCAATAACTTTTTGTGGAACCTGTCACAATAAACGGTCAATCAGCAGAGATGAGAAGAGGAATCTGCTTCTACTTGTTGTTCTGCTTTTTGTTACTTCCAAATTTTCCAGTTAAAGCTGCATGATGAAAAACTGCAGATGGTTGATGAAAGCAAGGAGTACAGAGTCCTCACTTCAATCAAACCTCAGCAATTTTGCACAATGCACCTTTAACAGAATGTAATTTGAACCATGATCTCTCGTTGTTTTATAACTGCATGGAAAAGATGACACCTAACACAGTTTCTGTTTTGAAGAAGTAACTTTACTCCCAGTACATTTTAAATGAGCTACTTTTTACTTTTACTTCTGTAGATTTTCACAGCAGGACTTCTGCTTCTGCTTAAGGAAAACCTCAGCAAAGTGCTTCTACTTGAGTAGCAATTTGTGGTGCTCTTGCCACCACTGGTGACAAATGACAATTGGATATTTGACTTACCAGTGAGAAAATTACTGCCACACACAGTGTCACAGTGTAACCCCTGCTGTTTCAAGCCTGAATCCACTTGTCTTCTGAAAGACTTGAGTTTTAAGTTTGGAATCTCAGTATGGATTCGTGTTTTTAGCCACACGGCAGCGTTAAGGCATTTTATCTTGCTTGTTAATAACCCAAAACTGCAAGAAGACATGGCCACACCATATAAAGTCAATGGAGAGCGATGGAATGTTTTCCCCTCAGGGCTGGATGGGACTTATTTGTGCTCTGTCTCTGTTTGAAAATGAATCATCGTACAATATAATTTAATACAATATAAATAGGAAAAGAGGCGTGGGATGAGGTAAATGAAACCATAAGGCTTGTTCAGTGTAATTAGAGAGGACCACAGAGGTAAAACCAAGGGGTCTGTCTCACTTCACATGAGTCTGAGTCGTGTTGTGTGTGAGACAGCATTCAAACACGGAAAAATTAAAAGTGTCATGTACAACACAGAGACAGAAGCAGGACTGTCGAACAACTGATGGTCAGGTCCAATTACCAGAAAAATAGTCCGTCAGACAGATGACGCTGTGGGTGAACATTGCTCTCTGACAGGTGTGTGTGTATGTGTGTGTGTGTGTGTGTCTGTTTGTTTGTGTATGTGTGTGTGTGTGTGTGTGTGTGTGTGTGAGAGAGAGAGAGAGAGAGAGAGCGAGAGATGGAGTTCGGGAGATTGAAAGTGCAAAAAAAGGAAAGAAATTAAAAAGAAAGAGGGAGAGCAGAAACTGCTTTCATATATTGCTTGTGGTTTTAATTTATTGCTCATGTTCTTTCTGTCTGGCACCAAACCACAAGCACAATTTCCTCCTACATATAAATGTACTCTATTAAATAAAGTGATTGCAATTCAGAGCACACTACAGGCTTGTATTTATCCAGCGGAGAGAAAAGTACACCAGCACAGACTGGATACACACACACACACACACACACACACACCATATCTATGCTTTTGTTGAATTGTCTGTAAAGCAGTTTCAATCCTTTTAACATCATAATTTCATATTTAAATTCTTTCTGAATATTTTCTTTGCCTGTCAGTGTTTTGCAAATGTTGATGCAGTTTTACATTTTGCTCTAAGTAATGAATACCATATGCAAAATGTGAAGAAAGTGATTCATTTTCAAGCCGCATGTTTAGCTTTATTAACTGACTAATTGTTGCCATTTTGCTATCAGAACTGTAGGATGACATCTATATGACACTGGCATGCTGGCAATACATCAGAAACATGAAATCATATGTAAATCAGCTGTCAACATGCACTATGCGATGTCAGCAGATTTGCTTTGGAAATGCTGTCTTTAATTATTAAATGTCTCAATTATTAATATTTTCGTGCTTTGACTGGGTGTGTAGCCACTTTTCTATTTCAATTGAACAGTAAACGTGCCCAGTGATAATAACTTGATTTGTGGAGCCCTTATCCTCACAAATCTACAAAATGCTGTGAACAGGGTTAAACACCAAGGGACAATCAGCAATAATAAACAGGGAAAATGCACTGCAGGCCTGCTCAGCAGAACAGAAATAGCGCAGGACTAATGTAATGGTGAATGATCATAACAAGTCAAGTCAATTTAATTATGAAGCATGCTTTAAAAAAAAAAAAAAAAAAAAAAAAAAAAAAACACCAGTGTTGACCAAAGTGCAAAAAAAAGTGCAGACAACAGCAAATGGAGGCAGCACATTCAGATGCCCCAGCACACTGTCACACAAAGGCAAATCCTGCAGAATCAAATGCTAAGGAGTACAAAGTGGTGCTATAATGAGATTTGAATGTGTCAGTGTTGGGGCAGAGCTGATGCAGTGGGACAGGTTGTCTATTGCCACAGAGGTTTGGGGCAAAAACTGCCCTTTAAAGTTTATGAACTGCCCTTGGAATTAAAAATAAGGGGGCAAATATTAGCCCCGATATTTATGATGTAGGTGCCATAGGTGATTAGTGGGGGTGAATTACCTGATGATTTTTTCTATCGTGTTCTGGGTGAGAAAACAAAAATTCATCAAGTCATTTAGCCTCAAATTCAGCATCAAAATCTTGTATGACTTGAATGACTTGCTAAAATGGAGGGCTTGTTTCAGTGTGCAGCCTTAAGCAGGAGACAATGTTGGCTCCAGTCAACCAGCAGTAGAATAAAATTGAATGAATATAAAACCACTGCATTAAAGAAGTAAACACCAAAAACTCAACAAAGAGGGGAAACTGAATTTAAAAAAAAGGACCAGTAGACCCTTAAAAATCCGATCAAGTGGGAAAAAAGCATTCCCTATTGGGGAAAAAAAGTTAATTTCTTAACCCGGTCTTATTGAACCCCATCTAATTAGATTTTATTGCTAGATATAACTCGGTACCAAATCATACAGCTGCATTTACTGCTGGTGAGGTGATAACAAACAACAAGGTGGACAGTGAAATATATGGGCAAAATAGTGATCATTTTACCGTGCATCATTGTGCCAACTTCTATAGACACTGAAACAATTGTGAAATTAAATTACTGCTGCTCCTGCAGTGGAAGAAACCACATTTTACCGCTGTATTGATCTGTTGGTTCAATGAAAAATCACATTATGATTTTTGGCATTTGTCTTGACAGAGGAGGGTAACTCGCTTTGGCTGGCACTAACACTTTTAATGGTGTCAGAAGGGCCAAAGGACAACAACATGAATAAACATTAAAAAATCATGCTGTAGGCTTGTAATACCATTTAATAGTTGAGTGACCGCTAAGCAGACCATTAAAGTGAAGCAAAAGGACAAGTGACACTGGAGGAAATATCCAAGGATGCTGGACAAATACAAAAAAGTGTGCAAAGGTTTGTGTATTGTAGTCAAGCCTTAAGCTATGCTGTAAAATGAGCGGCGGTATTAACAGTGTCAGCAGTGTGTTTATCATTGTCAGCCTGGAGTAGCCTGGAGTCTGGAGTCCTAGACAGGCATGCACACACACACACACACACACACACACACACACACACACACACACGTTCAAAAGAACACCTGCAAACATGCTCAGGTACACCTACACACACATAAAATTCACAGACACAAGCACAATTGTGTATACACAGCTTTGGCAGACACTCACATAAATCCAACACCCATGAGTGTTTTTTTTTTTTTTTTTGCTTTTATTCCCTGAGTGTGTGTTCTATTATGTGCTAGAAAGGCCCGCGCTGTGTGAGAGCCCGTCCCGTCACGACAGAGAGGACAGAGAGTGATTGGAGGCAACACTTGACCACCCTCCACCGCACAGGAACCACAATGGAAAGTACATCTCCGTCATTCAGAGACCCCACTCCAGCGACAGCGCCGGCTCGTTGGGCGCGATGAGCTCCGCTGAGCGCAGTTCAGCTCCCTGAAAAGTGATGTGTGACCGGGGCACGCTGCTGACTCAGTGGGCTGAGTCACACGCTGGCTGCTGGGCTCAGGTTTACCTTTGACCTTTGCATGGAGTTTTAACACCTGTTTCTACTCCTGTCTCGGATGGTTTCAGTTGATCTTCACTACGTATGACAGGAGGGTGAGGATGTGATGGAAGCATCGAACAGTATCTGAACACAGGACCTAATAAGGGGAATAAGGGTTCCAGAGAAGCTTCACTGCTCTTTTAAATTTTGCCGTTCCTCTCCTAAACTGGGTGTAGTGGGACACTGGAGCTTTAGTCAATGGTGTGATGCTCCTGAACAAATTGGCACAGGCATGACACAGACTCGCCTGAGATCCCAGTCCGCCATAGGCATTACTGGTCAGACGCAACAACGACCACAAGCCTTTCCCCCAAAAAGGGAATTCCAGATCCAACGCATTTTCTCTTTGGTGAAAATCCACAGGGTTTTCAAAGAACTGCCCCTGTCACAGTCTGTGATTTAAGCCAGTGTTTAAAACTTCGATCTGCATTTTTTTTTTTTTTAAGAAATTGGTGTTCAGGTTATATACAAATGACTGTCCAAATGTAATAAATTATTCTGAAATAATAAGGGGGAAAAAGATGACTTGTGGAGGAGACTACTATTAACCATTTGGAACCTGGGCAAATTCACTTAAAATTATATACTTAAAATTATAAGAACTACAAGAACTGCCATACTTAAAATTGCAAGAACCTTACCTAGAAATGAAAAGAGAGAGAATTACCACAAATTACTTAAAAAGTTGAAATAAAATTAAAATAAAAAACCCCACAAAAAATCCCCAAAATTTAAATTAAAAGGATTTCACAATAAAGAATTAACGTGACTTAAAAAAAAAAAAAAAAAAAAAAAAAAAGACTTAAAGTGAACAGCAGACAAAAGTCACATGGATGTGGCTACAGGAGGAGGCTGAAGGATGAAGGACTGTCATGCCTGGCTGCAGCTGAATCTGTGGAGGAGAGGGATGACGCAGACAGAAATCAACTTTTCCTATTGGTTTAGTAATGGTAATGATCGATGTCCAGACGTGGTGATTGAAGAGGCCATGAAAAGCGTTTCACTTGTTCTATTAGCAGTATTTATGGCGGCATTATGTTCATGGGATCCGGGAACAGAGAGGGGGAACAGCGCTCGCACCGTCGGGTGCACCTGGTCCTTTGAAACGGCCTCACATTCCTTGGCCGATTAATCACCACCCAGCCAATAATCAGATCTAATGACTCCCAGGAGATTTCTATCTCATCCACCACAACTGTTGGCAACAGGAATTGTGGGTTGAGGCCATTTTTGGCTTTCTCTAAATCCACAAAAAGACAAAAAGGCAGCTCATCACACAGATATTACTTCTTCCATTATCGAGGGATGTGCTTTGTGGTCCTTGCGTCATCAGATATTGCATCTTTACACTACCATTCGTCTTTGCCAGTCTGTGTTTGGCTGTTGTCAGGATTTTCATCTTGCCATATTAAATGATTTTCTTTTTATGACTGATGTCGCTGAAAACTGGGGACTGAAGATGTGGCCTCTTTGGACGATGCTCTGAAAAGTAACATATAAAAGTGCTGCCTGTCAGATCTCTTTATAAATCTGAAACACATATTAATTAGAAATATTTGCAATTCAACTTAATTTAACTTTCTTGAGTCGCTGCCTTTGTAAACGTAGTTGGTCTCCTTTAAAACTAAACTCCACTTTTTCATGTGGTGTTTCTATTATTTTTCATCCACCCCTCTTATATAAAAAGCACCCTCTGTAGAAATGATCAAGTTATGTGCAGTGAACTCTGCACCAGTGAACACCACATCAAAAAGAGGTTCAAGCCCTGTTTCCCCTCCGTTCATTCAGCAGCAGCGCAGCAGCTGTCTCCCCGAGGAGCTTATTATTTTGAATGGGGCGATATCTGGAGGAATCTTCTCCCCCCTACCGCCTTGAAACACAAATATAATGAAAAGCATCATTGGCCCGGAGTATAAGAGTGAGAGCACAGCCAGTGTAGTGATAAAGCCTTTACTGTGTACAAGTCATTTTATCACAGTAATAGTCAAATGCCTTTGTAACTACACAGCAGAAGTGAAGGGCACTCCCATGGGTCTAGACTTAACAGCGATGACAACAATCACAAAATTTCCTCACCTTGTTTTCTGAGAGTGCGGCTGCTCTTGTATCAAAGGTATCCCTCCCTCATTATTAAGTCTTTTCCAAGACAGCAGGACATCTTAGACATCAAGTCGGCTCGGGAAGATGCAAGAGAGGAAGTTCTTGTGGGGATTCAGAGGCAAGCTCGCAGGGGTTCGTACAGAGCTTGATATTCATGCCCAAACCCGATGGGTTCAGTTTGGGCTTAATCTCTGAGGTAAATGCTCTGTTTGGGTTGGGTTAGGGCTGACACTAACACAGTTTCATCTGATTCGTAATCCTATAGAATCTCAGCTACCAATTATTATAACCTATAGGCTATGGTGGCTCTTCATGTTGTTGTTATAGACTGTGGCCCATTCTGTCATAACTCAGTTCTCCTGATCCCCGATGATTCCTGTTTCTCAAACCATGTCATCGCTTGTTGGATTATGACAGGGAAACATGTTGTTTACTGTGAGATCATCATCTGGCGGATTATTTAATTAATTAATTAATGTTAATTAGTTTTGGGCTCCAGTTGGGTTTGGGCTGAGAAAAAAAAGCTGTTTTCTTGCAAGTCTGGGTTGGGTTTGGACAGAATTTGTGATTCAGAAAGTTTGGTTTGGCCTTGAAAATTTGGACCTGAGTTCTAGCAATCAACATGATATTTCTGGGCACGTCCGAGTAATTAGGTTTAACCCTTATTTTTCCGCATAAAAGAAAGCACTACTAATTATTCTACCACAGTCAGCCAATCTTATATTTCAGTTGGTTTGAGAGGCATTCTGCTGAGTGTTAACATTGATACTGGCACTCAGACCGCATTTCTGTTTATGTACTGTTCCACCTTATTTACCTTTAATACCTGTAATTAATCTGAAAAAGTGACGGTTGACACAGTAATGGCTGTGTAGACGCTCTGGTGTAGTTCATCTACATGTGGATGGGGAATGCAGAATCATTTTTTTCAGAAGCTCATGGGAAAAAGTCAGCAATGAGAATCAGTCATGAAACTGCGGCATAATCGCAGGATTTACCCCTGAGGTTGTGTTATGTTGTGCGACACTGACGCCACACTTGCCAACCCTGCTGATTTTACCAGGACACTCTGGATTTTCATGCACCTCTCCTGTTGTAATACAAAAAACATCAGTAAACTAATGTACCTCTAATATAAAATAATATCACCCCTATACCCTGCAGTGTCAGGAGGATCAACAAAATAGCTTACATCAGCGCACACCTCAAATGTAGTCTTGCTGCACGGTTACCTCATCGGCCGTTCTCACTTCTGTTTACCTCTGTGTTCACTTATAACACCGTTAGGCAGGATGGCCTGCTACTGTTTCAGCTGGCAGCCAATGAGAGTCTCACATTTGGACTAATACATTTTTTGTCGAGACACAGGCTGTTGCATCTTCACCTCTGTCGCTCCCATGCGTGGTGTTACTGCACAGCCAGGCTTTGTTCAAACCCATAGAACTTCATTTTAAAGTTTAGTGGAGATCCCAAGGTTTCCAAATATGTCTTTCTGAATTACAGGGGCTGTTTGGGTTGGAATATTTCACCTGGTGTAAACATGATATAGTGAGGCATTGCAGCAATACAACACGTCACCAGCAGATACAGTGTATGTGCTGCTGATATACAATGTGGGGGGATTTTTTTTCCCTAAGTTATAGCTATTTAAGGGGAAATTTAAGGGAAGGGGCAAATAAAATGTGCTCAGGCTGCAATTTTACAGGCCTTTGTGTAATTTCTAATTTCATGACTCAGCTTAGCATTATATGGGATAAAAATTGTTAATGTCCGAGCAGCTTCAGACCGGTCATTTCACCACTGATATGACCAACTTTATGTTTAGATAATGTCACCTGGCTAGCCATAGTATCTGGTCAGTGTGACGATAGTTTGATTTGAACAACTGCTAAGTAAAGTCAGTAAAGTCAGTAAAGTGCTTGGGCAGTGTTGGAGAGTAACTGGTCACATGCAGTTAATTTTCAAAATAAATGTAATTGTGATTTCGTGCAGGAATTCCTTCTTTTGGCATATTTCCAGACAATGAAGCTGGTTGGAAAAATTGGATCACAACACGATCAATAGCAGGATGCAAGGTGTCTCTACATCTAGACAGGCTCTGTTCATGTGGCAGTATATGCACTCAAATTTCGAGCGTGGTTTTTGATTGGCTCTCTTGTTTGTATTTGCACCACCTCTTGTCAACCAATCAAATCAATGACCACATCAAGACCATTTGTTCTTTGTGATCTACAGACTTGTGATTGATTGTGGTGGCGGTGCTTAAAAAAAACATTCCAATCTTAATTAAAATTATACTGAAGACCTTTTAATAAAGGCTTGAGAGTCACTGTTGCGTTCTTTTGTGAGGTTTACACTGCCTGCTTTAAATAGATGTTTTTAGGACTTTTCAGCTTTATTGCCCAGTTGAAATTTGTTAGGAAAGTAACATCATGTTACTTTGATGAGCTAATTAAAACTCACATAACATAGTACATTTTAACAGGCTAAGTTTTCAAATATAATAGGTTACAGATTATTAATCTCTATTTGGAGACAAAATCAGAGCCCTTTTGCTTATAATCCTGCTGCATACATATATAAACCACCTCCTTTTCTAACTGGGTTGTTTTTATTATGCCATTATTACACACAGCCAATGCTCCAATGAGCCTCCATGACAGCGGCAGCCGTGGTTGCCAGGAGATTGGTGATGCAGCTGCAGTTGTCCTTTACTCAGGATCTGCTCTGACTTTACTTTACAGAGAGCGCTTAGACAGAGACCTTGCTCGGGTATTAGATGAGAGGATTAGGCACAGGTACGTTCTCAAGTGGGCGCATCGCATCACAGATGTTTTACTGAATTCGCACCATGACGCCTCCACAAGACTCAGCTGTAAATTGAAGCTTAAAAGTTGCTGCTTTGTGAGGCAGGATTTAGAGGATTTTTTGAGATTGATGGTGACGGCACCAGAGTTGGGGTTGTTAATAGTTCTGACAGCTATCCCTGCTGCCTCTGACAGCCCGCCTGCAGTCTTTTTATTTATGTTTCTTACACAATGTCAAATAAAATCAATCAACTTAGTGATTCGCACACGCTTTCTATCTCTCCCTCCCTCACACACAAGCATGCTCAGGCAAACTCGTACATGCAACACACACACACACACACAGAAAATGCAGAGACAGCTGAATAAATACAAACATACACATTTGTACAAAACGGGTAACCATATGCAGATAGTTGTGTATTCTTTGTGCACACTTGTTCAGATGGTCCAAGAGAAGCGGAGGTGTGTGATGTCGTAATGGTGGTTTCTAGGCAACTTGTCACTTAACCCCCAACCCTTCGGTTACAGTAGCTCTGGAAAGATGTGGTCACTCAGCTGTCAATAATAAATGGACCATAACCAATGGTGTGTGTGTGTGTGTGTGTGTGTGTGTGTGTGTGTGTGGACAGGTGAGTTACATATGTGTCCACTACGGAGAGGAAAATATCATGTGTGTGTGTGTGTGTGTGTGTGTGTGTGTGTGCGTGTGTGTGCATGTATGCGTGCATGCATGCATGTGTTTTACAGGCCTGGGGTAATTAGAGCGAGAGGTTTATTATGTTTGTGTGTAAAACAGCCATCAGCGCAGGAGGACAGTAAAATGGCTCACACACCGTTTACTCTGCACCACCACATCAATCTCCAGGTTACTCAAATCTCTCTAATGGATGTGTGTGTGCAAGCATGTTGCAAGGAGTTACATATGTAACTCATTGTATAGATATGTACATATACAATAGTTACTCTTCCACAGTCATCTCCAATCTTGTATTTTAATTGGTTATATAGAAATATATACAAATGTGTGTGTGTGTGTGTGTGTGTGTGTGTGTGTGTGTGTGTGTGTATGTGTGTGTGTGTGCGCTTCGCTGGGGTCACAAGGAAAGGCCAGGTCTGGGAATGTATTATTGATGAAGTGATCAGTCACCGGGTTGGGGGAGGGGCCACCTCAGGACAACAACCTTCTAAATCTAATCAGCAGAGACGGAAAGCAGTATGTGTGTGTGTGTGTGTGTGTGTGTGTGTGTGTGTGTGTGTGTGTGTTTCCTGAATAATTAAGCATGTCAATTTCATTTCCTTCTACTATTAAAGTGATCATATTCAACATTTACTTTCAGCATTTTCAGCTTTATGTCAAATTCCATCTATGTGCAAATCTACTGACTCTGTCCTTGAGCAAATCACTGAACGGGGGCAGTGTGTGTGTGTGTGTGTAGGAGGAATTGCTGTCAAAAAGCACGTGTTGTCTCAAAAAGTTGCAAGGATCTGTGGGAACAACAACAAAAAAAAAACTTTTTTCCAAGGTTTCCAAGGGACTAAGCAGATAAATAAAAGCTAAACAAAGCAGGAGGAAAATAACAGCAACTAGATGTGAATTATCTTAAACGCTGTACGTTCTGATATGATCCTGTCTGTCTCACTGGGCAGCAAACACAAACTCAGATAACCGGGAGATGAGGAACAGTTGTAGCGGTGATGTAATGGCACTATAAAAGCAAAACGATGCCTCGGGTTTGACATTTCGCTTAATGTGGAAACACACCGAGGCATTTGAATTTAAGGATGAAGGCAGTTTGAACGACACTAACCTCGTGCACGGCTATTTAAGAGTAAATCCGAGGGATATTATCATTTAGCTACTCACTTAAGAACAGTTCTTATTACCCAAGCTATTTGGTGTAGGTTTTTTTTTTTTTTTTTATCCACGGCTTCATTGAGTATTAAAACAAGTGCATACATACAGTATTTAGCTTGAATGGCCCCAGTCTGACTTGAATGCTGTCTGATGGCAGAGCTGGATCATATGAAGTTCATGAGGGTTAAAAAAACCACATGACCCAGTTATTCATCAAATATCAATGGTACTATTATTAGAAAATCTGAGATAATGGGGCATGAAATAAGATTTGCTTCATCTTAAGCCATGAATGCAGGCAAAGTGACTGCTGATCTCTGTTCAGTCCTACACATATTGACCTCATGACTTCAGTCTTCTATATTAAACTGTGAGGAGCCAGATTAGACAGTCCAAGCAGAGTCCAGGAAGTCTGCCGAGTGTACTTCCTACTGTAAGTCCATGACGGCGCTTACATAACACTGCCCTCCCCTTATGTAAGTGTCATTACTCAGCGGTAAATTTCAAACAGTAGAACCAAGCATTAGAAGAAAAAAAAAAAATATTTGGTCACTCTTGGTGGCCTAGATGTATCATCCTAACGTAAATACTTTTGTTCCTAGTAATTGTAATCCTGCAGGCTGGAGGCTGTTTGGCTCATCTTTGCACAGCACGACAAGGAAGCATCATTTAAAGTTCTTCCAGATGGGAAAAAACAACAACAAAACGGAGAATAAAAATATTTGCTCTTGAACAGATTGTCAGCTCTGGAAACAAATGCTGATGTCTAATATTGTAGGAAAAACATGCACATCCAGTAGGAGCCACAGGCGCAGGAGCGAAGCAGCAATGCACAAAACAGTGGAAAGAAGCATCTGCAAACAATGGCCGTTGCTACCAAACTGGATTTATGACCACAAAAAAAGTGACATTTCAGACCTCAGCTCATCAGACAGACAGGATGAAGACCCAGCACCTGATCTGATTAAAGCTGCCCCACCCATGAGATCTGCTAGGCAATATCATGGACACAAGTCAATACCATACTGTACATACACTCATGTACAAAACAGTGATACGTTACACCCCATAAATATAGAACAGAGGAGCCATATACGGAAAAAGCCTGTCCCATAACCTTCAGTAAAGGAAACACTAATAATGCGGCTTCGGTCAGATCAGATGGCGGGTCTTCCTGGGTATTTTGGACATGCCTCAGTTGTTGTCTGATGAAGAACTAAGACACATTTTTATGATAATAAGTCCACTTTGGGAACAGACTTGCCTTTCATTGTTTTATCCCATATTGTGTAGCATGCATTGTGATTCTGGGATGAAGCCAAAGCATTGATAAAAAAACAAATGCATAAGTGTAGATGGCAAATATGGTATCAATTCCCCTTCTATTCCTACCAAATTGATGACAAGTTGGCTTTTTGGAGATATGCCTCCATGTTTTTTTTGCAGAATATGTGATAATTTGAAGAAAAACATAAAAGTGAGTGACTGCAGTACAGCTGTGTTAGTTGTTTGATGGTGCCTGTAGCGTGCAAGTTAATGCTCGGTTGTAATATGTGGTTGTTAGGGTGTTGCTATGATATTCTTTGTTACTACTAGGATGTTGCTAGGTGGTGGGTATGGTGTTCTTTCTCATTACTAAGGTGTTGCTAGGTGGTTTCTATGGTGTTCTCTGTCATTTCTAAGGTCTTGCTATAGTGTTATTTATCATTACTAAGGTGTTGCTAAGCATTTGCTACACTGGTTGTAGCTAGTTGGTTGCTATGATGATCTTTATCATTACTAGGGTGTTGCCAGGTGGTTGCTAAGGTGTTCCACCTATTTAAAAAAGTGATATTTGCTCTTTTGATTGCTAATACAAAGATTAGATCTGCCATTATTTACTATGGATGTAATAAAAGAATTTGAATATGAACTCTTCACATTGATTATTTCTCTAAAGTTCATTTCTGACATGGAATAGCATTGTCACTCATCATGTTCGTGCTGATCAAATCAGCAGTTCTCTGGGGGTTATTAACGCGGAGGAAATCTGTATCAAATTGTACAGACTCGCGCCACATGTCAGCTCCAGTCAGTAGCCACTTATCAACAAAATTGCCAGTGCGTGCCAAGGCTTAGAAACGGCCAGCTGGTGCCTGGTACATTGTGGTCAAAGCTGTGTGGCCAAGCCTATTTGCATTTGCATGTCAAATTATTTAATTCTGCTCCCAAGTGTAGTTATTCCACAGAGCGGCGACAGTTTTATTTGAAGTAATGACGTTATGTTTCTGGTCAGACGATCAGAATACAGTAGGCTGTTATTTCCAACAGATGGAATATAACACGATTCAGGGAAGTGGTAAATCTCTGCTGCACCGTCTAGTTTTTCCAAAGTGGAATCAAATTTATATCCACGTCACATAAATGCAGGCTCAGCTTGGTCTGAAGTACAGAAGTGAACTGGGCTCTCAGCAGGATTTACTCACTTAAGAAGACAAACACTGGCTCTCTTTCATGAAGTCACGGCAAAACAAAATATATATGTTAATGTAAGAAATTAAAATGTTCCAACTTTAAACTGAACATTCTATAAAACACAATATTTAATGTATTAAATGTATTAACGTTGGTATTATTTCAGCAGACTGCTTCTGAAAGTTGTGACGGCACGTTTTAATGCATGGGAGGGGAAAAAAAAATATGAAAAAGCATCTGTCACCGCAGCCCCAATAATCTCTTCTCTGCTTTCATTTTGTCCACGTTTGGGAGTTCTTAGACTCAATTCTCTGTGAAAAATCCCTTCCGAGAGACTGTAGCAACGGGGATTTGTGAATTTCTGAATCTCGCTCGCTCTCGCTCTCTCGGTCTCTTGGTTTCAATAACATCCAACAATAATAAATGAATAAATGAATGAATAAACAAACAAACAAACACTCTTTTCTCTGTTCTCCCTCCACTTCAGCTGTTTTTCTTCTTCTCTAAAACTTGAGAAGCTCGTCAGATTTGACCGTGGTGGCACACGGAGAGCAAACCAGCCTGGACAGAACTGGTAGAAAACTGGAAAGTGTGTTAAATATGTGATTGATGTTTCTCTCTCTCTCTCTCTCTCACTTTCTCTCTCATTCTTGTCCTCCCTTCCTCTCTGTCTCTCTATCCTTTTTCTACAGCTTAACAGGGGGTTCATGCCTTGAGCAGACATCGTTCAAGGGGGGGAAAAAAGAACATCTGCTGTTTAGGTTTTGGCTTCAGTGTGTGTTGTTTTCATTTCCTTTGTCATAACCATTTCTTGATCCCTGAAAAACGCAAATGAACACGCATAGATGATCCAGATGAAAGTGGATTTTTTGTGTGTGCCTGATAAATGACTTTTCTCAGTCCAAAACAAACAAAAAAAAAAGGCAATCGAAATGACTCAGGGCATTCTGAACGGTCGATATTAGAGAAATGATGAGCACTCTTCTCCACCATTCATATGCATGGCCGTTCATTTCGCAGTGTCATAATGTCCCATGTCAGCTGGTGTGTGACAGACAGAGGGAGAGAGCAGGTGATACTGAAAACACTCAGGGTGGAGATGAAATGATCAGACGTGCACTTGCATCTGGGTCCTCAGCCCCTCACACACACACGCACACACACACACACACGTGCACAGATAATCGAATAACACCTGAGTGCAGGGAATGTGGAGGATGGAGAGTGATGGTGAGAGGGAGGCAGGCAATGATGGAGAGTGTTTAAAATTGTACAAGAATTGTTTTTATCTATTATTTTCGTTTTTTTAGCATGTTTATCGAAGTTATACAAGTGTTGATTACTACAACACTATGGCAACGCATGCTGAATTGTAATTCAAGGCAGTAACGCTCACTGAAATGAACTGAAATGAATGATGGGAGGGAGGTGATGACAGAGAGTGATGAGGGAATGATCGGTCGGTGATGGAGGAAGTGATGGGAAAGTAGGGAGTGATGCAGGAAAGAAAAGGAGGAAGAGGGCGGTGGACGGAATGGAAGTAGGAAGGAAATGATGGAGGGAGGGAGGATGAGTGAGGGAGGGAGGAGAAAACAATGCCCTTCATCATCGTCAGTGAAAAGAGGATGAGAGGAACAGGTCATTCTTTCTGGTTAACAAAGATGCAGAAATGACAGCACGGAGTGAGGGAAACAGTTTGTGTGTGTGTGTGATGTGTGAGTGAGAGAGAGACAGAGAGAGAGAGAGAGAGAGAGAGAGAGAGAGAGAGAGAGGGAGATGCCTGCTCAGCCCTGCCATCATGCACCAATCACTTGCAATATGGGTCAGCGTATCCCTCATTTCCTGCACATAAAAACCCCTGCAATATGGCTACATGTGACTGTGTATTTTGCACTGAACGTGTGTATGCGTGTGTGTAGATCTGGGTGTGCACGTGTGCCGATCTTCACAGATAGCATCTGTGAGTCAAAGTGAGCGTGTGTGCAAAAACAATCATTTTAAAACACTGCCCATACAAGAAAAGTACAGGACGTGAAGTATGGCATGGCAACATATTGAAAAAAAAAAACAAACAAATTATGCAATTGCACAAATTAGATGAATGGATGTAAAGTATTTGCCTTGCCAGCTGTTGTTTCTCGCTGCCTGTAACAGGGAGTCCTCTTCCTCTCATGCATGCTGTTTCTGGGTCTCTTGCTTTTTAAATTATACACAGAAGCTAACATACATCTGCAGTTACACAGAGGACAAAGCAAGTAACCGGCAGCTATTAGACATTTGTGTTGCATGCAATAATCATATAGAGAGCAGGGAGGTGTGGGGGGGTTAAGAGAGAAGGAAATGCAAGGGAAATGAGAACGAAAGTGGGAGGGAGAGAGGGAGAGAGGGAGAGAGAAATGAGGAGACGCTGTGTGACGGTGTGTGGGTGTGGTGAAGGTTAATGATGAAAGAATCCTCCGTCTCTCTCTCTCTCTCTCTCTTTCTCTCTCCAGTCTCTTCCTCCCTTCCCAGCTGTGGTGTTGCGTCTCAAGGGGCGCAGGTGTGCCAACTTCATCCGCTTCTGCTTCGCTTAGTGATTTCCTACATTTCCCAGGATGCATTCTGACAACTCCAAGAGAACATGCCTGAACTTGTTGCACTCATGTCTAAGATAGTAAGAGCAAGAGAATCGTTCAAATTAAGTGAAATAAAAAACATAAAAACAAAACGCCCCTCACACAAACTCAACATGACTTGTGGCAGCAAGCATGATGGGCCTCTGAGGAAGTGGATTTCCCCCTGTATGGCTGTTGAACGTTGGTGCAAAATGGTGAGTCTGCTCTTTGATTCTGAATGACCATCAAATTTTAATGAAATTTGTCAAAATCTAACCTAAACCACGTCTTAAGTCTAAGCTTAATCTCAAACTTAAACTCCAAACCTCAAACTAATGCTGCGTGCATTTCAGGTTACAACTTGGATTTTAGGACTTGTGAATTTGTGAGCTGCACAACATTGAATTCACAGTGACAGCTCAGGACAAGACGGATGCCAACAAAAGGAAGAAACTCATTATTTTCCTCCAGGGGTAAGTGGATTTTGTATTTTGGGAAGTTTATGCGGCAGTACTTGCTTGAGTACAAAATAAACACACTTATATTGATTCAGTTCTTACAGTTCTTTTCTTCTTTTTCTGCCAGTTTTACACATTTTGATGTCACCCATACTAGACTCAGGGCGACGTAGAGTTGAGTGGAGGTCAACTGGACTGTGTTTAGGTTCTTGAAGACGTTTTACCTCTCATCCAAGAAGCTTCTTATGGAGTGAAGGATCTACCTACGTGGATAACCATGACCTAGATGACTGACAACCTACACGGATATAATTAGAGCTATAAACCAGAGGTCTGAAATGCCCGAATTTGCAACCGGTAATGTAGTTGGATGACCACTCTGTTTTTTTTTTTTTTTTTTTTTTTTTTTTTTCTCACAAGTCTGAGCTTGTTTTCAATGACGTCCGAGTTGAAATTAATGCAGCATAATTTCTTGAGTAATTGAGGCTAAGCCAAAACAACTTCTCACTGCAAAGACCTCCAACACACACACACACACACACACACACACACAGACAAGGCCTCACAATACAACAATCAAACCGGCCAGGCTGCCAGAGTATTATATACTAATTCACCCCCAAATCCAGCCTTGTATCCTGTTACCCATCCAGCCTCTGAGTTCTTTAGATTCTGCTCTGACAGCTGCCAATGCTAATATCACTTAACCCAGCACACACACACACACACACACACACACACACACACACACACACACACACACATGCACATGCACACAAATACATGTCATAAATTCCACGACATGCAGACACTTGCACAACATATGCTCAGCCACTGGCACATTTCTACACATATGCAACATACATGTTGTACTTCAAAAAAAAAAAAAAAAAATCCAATCGAGCAAGTGACAATCAATTAGACGGTAAGCAAATCAATAAGCAGTGAAAAGTGATTTCCCTAATGTTTTTAATGTCTTAAATAGGAGACACACACACATACATAATGTGCACCCATACCGAAACACACATACATAAGAGCACAGCAGAATGACTACAGCAGTGTGTGTGTGTGCCAAACAGTAGCTGCAGGGCAGTGAGAATCTAGAGGACTAAATCTGGTTTGTCAAAGCAAACATGGGCTAGCGCTCAGCTGTATGTGGCCCAGTTTGGCTGTTAGATTCATGAGACGCCATCACTCTGCCTGGATTAGACCGTGGCTGATGAATATGGATCAAAACATAGTTTATGAAATGGGAAATCATTCTCACAGAGACACACATCCATACAAACAGATAACTCTGAGTCGCTGGTATACCAGCTTTGAGTAAGAATACCAAGCACTATGTTCAAAATGTTCCCTCTCTCCCCGTGATATTTTCTATATCTTTAACATCAGACAGCTTCATATATCCTGTGGACAGGATGTGAGTCTATAGCAGGGAACAAAGCGATGCTGGCACGATTTGCTGCAAAAAAAAAAAAAAAAGCCATCAATGCAAGCATGAGTTAGGACCAAATCCCGGCTGCAGAGATTGATCTGTACCAACAAATCTTATCTACAGTACTAGCAGATGTTATTTATTTTTATCTTGTGTCACAAATCGTCCGTTAGATGTCTTGTGCAAATGAATACCAAGATTAATGTGATTAGAGTTATTGTGTGATCCACTGCAGATCTGACAAAAACAAATTATGCCCAAAACATTTGGCACATTGTAAAGTGTGTTGTTCAGTTTGACTTTGACAATAATGTTTCCAGCTTTTTTGCTGTTTAAACACATAAAAAGGAGAGGGGAGCATACTTTGCTGTCTAAGGCTGCATTCAGACCAAATCTGGCAATGCAGGAACAACGCCAGACCTCCTATTCTTTTGAATGACGGGAGGTGTGTTTACGTTGCAGAAGTGCCACATGGGGCTCAGTGAAAAAAATGCAGGTGCAAGAAGTTGAACCAGAATCAACTTTTGCCTCAACGCGGCCTGCTGTCACGCTGCAGTGGCCAATCACGTAAGCCGGCGATCAGACTGAAGATGCCAGAGAAGACCGTCCACCATGTAGCACCGTAGCATGAGGGAGTGCAGAGACATCACTAGGAGAGAGAGAGAGAGAGAAAGAGAGCAGCGGTGGGCGAGCGAGCAAGAGAGTGAATGAAGAGAGGGAACAACGGGCACGAGAGCAAAGCAGTGAATCAGATAAATAAAACAGGTAACACTTTACAATAAGAGTACAACAATTAACGTTAGTTAATGCCGTAATAAACATTAAGTAACAGTTAACTAACCATTAATTAATGTGTCTAAGAATCATTTACTAATTTAAGTACTTATTTAAGGGTTATTGTAGATATTATTAACATTAGTAAATGCCATAATAATCATTAACTAACAGTTAATTAACCATTATGGCATTAACTAACGTTAAGTGACGTTAATTGTTGTACTCTTATTGTAAAGTGTTACCATATACCATTATTTTCTGAATTTAGCATGGTGACCACTTTCTAGAGAACAAATAAACACGACCACACCTCCGCACAACCCTGTGGGAAGGTGCCGCATTGCCGGATTTGGTCTGAGTGCAGCCTAATGCACTGATAAGTGCCTGAACTTAAGGGATACACAGCACCACTCAGTTTCTCCAGGTGTGGTGTTTGAATCTCTTTGCCTGTTTGCACTTACATTTACTGCCATTAACTCTGGAAGAGAACCTCAGCAAAAACGCGTAAAGTAGCCTAATAGTCGAGACTCCAGTGTGTGTACACTTTTGCTCCTTAATTCTCTCCATTAAGAGCAAAGGTTGTGCTGAAGCGGCACTCTTGCCCGTGTCATTGCGTCTTCAAGTACTTCAGCCAATGTTTCTTGGATTTGCAATGTGTTAGGTAGCATGCTGCATCGGACGTCCATATGACATCGTGGCTGGAGCTACCAGCTACATCCCTTGCTGATTAATAGTGTTATAACATGCTCTGAAGTACATGCAGGTGCTTACATAACCAATGCAGTGTAAGAAGAAGTGATGATTGGCAAAAGTGGGGCTTCAGGGTGCATTTTTCTGTCATCTTCAGAGGTCATAAATGGCTGTGTTGACGGTTTTTGCCCCATCCGGCTTCCATGTCAGATTTAAACCGTAACTTGTAATTTATTCTCGGGTTGGCCTGTAAGACCAGCGGTGGCTGAGGACACCGAGAGGACAGAGAAAGATAACTGATTCTTTAATCCAGCTCAATAAGGTTTCAGGGGAGTGACTGAAGTGATCCTCGTCTCACTGCCTCACCCTTCTCTTCCTCCCTCTCGCTCCCTCCCATCACCTTGCCTGCCCTTCCTCACCCTCACCCGCCCCCTCTTCCCCTGAGCCGGGACACCGTGTGCGATCCGAGTGGCTCTTCCAAGTGCAACACACTCCACCTTGATGTGTAGGTGAGTGTGTGTGGTTTTGGCAGATGCACGGCGTGTGTCGAGGTTGATGTTCTCCTCTGTATGTCTGAGAGAAGGAGGGAGTGTGTGTTTGGGTGTGTGTGTGTGAGAGAGAGAGAGAGAGAGAGAGGACATTCCATTGCACTCAAAGCTCTTTACTCTTGTCCTGTCCATTGAGTGTGTGTGTGTGTGTGTGTGTGTGTGTGTGTGTCTCAGTGTGTGCATGCATGGCACATATGCATAAGTGCCATGTGCATGCGTAAGTATATTTAATTATTTAAGAGTTTGTCTTCTGTGTATATTGTGCATGTGTAATGTGTGCTGTGTATGTACTTACAACACAAAATTGTGGACCTGCGTGGGTGGACTTGATGAAGAGTTTTTATGTGTGTGTGTGTGTGTGTCAGCAGACATAAGGTGGTCCTGTGTACGAATCCCTTTGAGGTGCCTTAGTGTTAATACCAGAGGTGGCAATATCCTGGTTATATGAGGCATGCAGATACATAAAGTTCAGTCAGATGTGCAACGAGAGTAATGCTGAAACCAAGTGGTGACGGTTTGTTAACGCTAATGATGGTTACATTGTGGTTATATGATGTATATAATATGTGGGGACAAAATCCAAACATGCATGTAAAACTACTTTATCTCCCACACACACGTATGGTGCAAACCTCTGATTGAAACACTCACACACTGCATTAAAAACCTCTGAAATTCCCTGCTAAACCACTCACATATACTTTTAAAACAGAAAACGTTAACACACACCTCAGTAAAACCATTCATAGTAGCCACTGGAGTGTTGTCATAAACACTCCTGAAATATTTTATAACACCACTGAAATGAAACCTCTTGCATGCAGCACTGAAATATGACACTGGGGCCATATTACACAAACTTCCTTGCTAAAATCTTAATGTAAGAAAAATGTAAGATAGGATTTTTCCCTATTTCATATTACAGAATGAAATCCTTACTTTAGGAGTGTTATGCGATCTTGCTTTCTCTTATCTCAGGTAAGGAAATCCTTCTCAATCAAACAAATGAATTTTTGTGTTTGTGAACTAGAAACCAGCACGACTTTTCTCATACCTCTTTCGGTAGAGGTAGGAAACAGAGAGCCACCAACCAGCCCCGTAACACCAGGCATCCCACATCCTTGGTACCACGCCACCTTGATTTGGGTGAGTCTCTCCCCTTTTGGACACTGCACTGTATAATTGGGGGCTTCCATAAGCCATTTGGCGAATAAGGTACACCCGCTGACATTTGGTTGGTTCTGTAAATGTAAAACGAATTGTGAATAATGCTTGGCTTGAGACGCGTGGAGAAAATGTCACCCCAAGCTATTTAATTGTTCATGTAGACTCGTAGATACAAGCCCAGATAAAGTCCTCCCATCGGTGGGACAAGTTATTATTGCGGCCCATAATAAACCATGCACCATTTTACACGATAAAAAGAACCCTGTTACGACCCGTGGTTGTATTGCTGTCTAATGTATGTGTCTGTGCAGTGATTTGGTGCCTGATTGGCTGAACTGCTCAAGGACGGCCGGGATTGGACCAGCCAGCGGGGCGGACACTATACAGGGAGACCAGAGGTGGAGGAAGGGGGCACCCTTCTTCCGCTCCCAACTCTAAAGCCGACTGTCTGCCTGCATGTGTGGTGTGTGTGTGTGTGTGGGCGCTGTAGTGTTAGATATTGTTCTTGTTTAAAACACATAGGGTTGACTTGGAAATCGCATATCTCACATGTACAAAAAAAGATGTCCAAGAGTATCTTTGTATTAAATTAGGTAGAACATGTGCTAGAATATAATGCATTGAGAACTTTGTATTGTGCTCTATCAACTACTGTGTGGAGGTGTGGGGAAACACATACCAAAGGAACACAAAGTCATTATACCTCCTACAGAAGAGAGCCATCAGAATCATACATAAAACAGGTTATAGAGAGCACACAAATATCTTATTTTTTAACTCCAGACTCTCAAAATTTAATGAACTCGTTGAGTTACAGATGCTAGTGGTTATGTTCAAGGCAGATAATAAAGTACTACCAACAAATCTACAAAAAATGTTTACCCTTATAGAGAATGAAAGGAGAAGGAAGGGTCATTTTAAGCATCAGGACAACATTAAAACAAATGTGTACTTCAGTGGTGGGAGTGAAACTCTGGAACTCCCTCCATAATGAGTTAAAGCATTGTAAAAATATATTTCAGTTAAAAAAAAACATTCAAAGAGAGAACGATGAAGTTGTATGAGCACTCATAGAAAGAGAAAAAGCAGGGTATTTTTCTGTTATTGTTTTGTTTCGTTGCTGCAGATGGGAGGCATCCTTCTATTTGTTTGTTGTTTATTTATGTGTAAGGGGGGCAGAAAACATAAGATTTATCTTCATTCTGCTCCTTTTCGGCATGGCCATATGTAAATAGTCTCAATGCTGTAAATTTTCTTTTGGAAACTCATACCATGTACGAAACAAATAAACTTGACTTGACTTGACTTGACTATCGTGAGTAAGTAACAGTAGGGGTTGGCTGCTGTTGTTTGTGTGTCCTTTTCTCCTGGTTTTGGTAAGTTAGGGAGGTTAGTTACATTGTATATTCTTTTCTCTTTATTTTGAAGGTTACCTCCCGTCTCTGAGTTAGTGTTGTTTTGTTTGTTATTTTGGCCAAGGTCCACCCCAAAGCTATCCTCCTTTAGTACCTGGCACTGTATATAGTTCACTTCACAACTGTAAATTAAAAGTGTGATTCACTTGCCATCGTTGTGTCAGTTCAGTGTTACTCGGCTTGGGAGCGGAGGAAGATGCACATTTCATGTTGTATCCCCGGTCACCCCTAAACAGGGTCATAACACCCAAAATAGGTAGATCAAAAGCCAACAAAATATTCAGCATGGTCATTAAAATCATTATAAGTACTATACAAGCATAAATCACACTTGAGATTCACCTTGCATAACCATTTTTCTCTCATTAGTTTCCCATATTAATAATCATTAAGCTCTCTCAACGGGCCTTATTCATTTTATCCCTTTACCCGTGAATTAGTGCTGCATTGTTCTGTCACTGCTTTCGCAACAACATAAAGTTTCACTGTCAAGTGTAATCAAATGACACTGTGACACATCACGCTGAGGTGGGCAAAATGGAAACTCCCTCGTCACACTTGCACAGAGCGCACTACACTGCCTGCGCCCTGTAAATAGCTTAGCTTGCTACAAAAAAAATATGCTAAAAAAGACGAAAAAAAAGGAGGAGGTAGCTCATGTCTTGACACACTTGGGGTCACCTGCTAAACAGGCCTGGCCTGTTGGAGGAGGGATGGGATGGAGACATTGAGTGTTTCAATAATCACTACTGCATGTACCTTAAATATTTGAAACTAAAACAGGTGAGAGCTTACAGAGGTGGTCAGTGGTCTGGACGTGTGGCGATATGGAACCAGCTGTCCAACTGGAGCTTCAGCCAATGAGAGAAAATCATAGCTAATCTCATGAGGTCATTCATCTGGTGAAAAGCTGCTCTATGTGCCTGATCTGCCACCTGACAGAGGAGGGGAATGCTTTATTTTACAAGAAACTCACAGTCGGGCTCATTTTGAGCAGATATCAGGAATCCTGTCCTGTCCTGATCCTGCATCTCCTGACGTGCCGCGCTCAGCTGGCTGACAAGCCTGGTGGTCCGCTGTTTGTCCGTCTGTGGAGAGGACAATATGATGTTCAGTTTGGGTCAATACTTCATGCTTCTGCCCTCAGTTCTTCAAACTCAGAGAACTAAACTTACAGGAGTGGTCACAGATATTACTGGAATCATCTGCCAATCTGTAAAGTCATCCTGTGCAGAAAAATAATTTGTGGTTTCACAAATGACGTAATGATGAGAGTGAAAAAGTAGCAGGTAACATGGGTTTGTCATGATGTGAAAATCCTACCTGTGCTGATGCTAAAAGCCCAAATTCAGTCTGAGAAATTCAACTTTAAACATGGATATCGATAAGTGTTAGGTAAGTTAAGCTACCAGTTAGTCTTCATGAGGATGAATGAAGTGTCTAGTGCTTCCTACAGTAATGAGACAATCCTAAGCCACCACATTTGCTACCTAATTAGGAAACTCCTTGCAAATGAGACACATGCACTGTTGCAGCCGGGGTGTTGACCTGTATGTGCTGCACGGATAGTATTTGGTTATTTATTTTTCTGTGGTGGCATCCCATTTTATCATTATTGTTATTATTGATGTTATTGACAGACTTTAAGCTGGAGCTACTCCACTGTTGCCAACAGCATTACAGCACTTTGCCAGTGTTTTTTCCCCCCTCTGTGGTGGGATTTATCTTTTTATTAATGTTTGGATTACCAGGTCATAACAACCTCTCCGCTAGCTTCACATCGCAATCATGTTTATCCAAACCCCGTGTCATCATATTACCAGATGCAGAATACTGTGCCTACTCTGCCACAGCCAGTGCAGGGCATCCCACTCCTCAGCGCTCCCCTCTCATACAGTATTAAAGCGCAGAATACACACCGATCTGACACAAACACACACACACATAGCACCAATGCAACAGACTTACACACACTCTGAATCTGTAACTGTGTGGGTTTAGTGTTTTGGGACTTGCACTGCATACATGACTGCATGAGATTGCATGATTACAGTTCAGTATGGAAATGATGCCTCTAGGTTGTGTTGTACTGGAAGGACACACACTCACACGCACACACACACAGACACATACACACAACACATCAGAGCAGTATCTTATCCAGTGACAGCCGTGATGTTGCAAGACTATCGCAGCAGTCAAGTGGCTGATAGAGCCCGGCTCTGCAGCATCTGCTGGTACAGTGAGGGATCCAGTGTACTACACCACACTGGTAAATGGGGAAGTTATGGATATTTCTCTAACTAGGCCACAGGGCAGGTGGGGAGAGAGCACGGCGGGGCGGAGGAGGCTTTTGGGGGGGGGGGGGGGGGGGGGGGGGTAATGTGATTGTTAAGAATTCCCGCTTTGCCGTGCGATCTGAGGCTGTGGTGTGTGTGTGTGTGAGAGAGAGAGAGAGACAGGACAAGGGAGAGAGGGAGAGACAGGATAAAGGAAGAGGGAGATGAAACAAGTAAGGCACTGTGTAAGAGCCGGGCAGACTCTGAAGTACTCATCGATATTAAGAGTAAACAACATCAATATTCACCCACAGTCTAAAGCCGAACTGCAGGCTTCATACAGATAGTTCTCTCTCTCTCTCTCTCTCTCTCTCTCTCTCTGCGTGTCTCTCTCTCTCTCCTGCTGATACTGCAGCGCTGGGTGGAGGACTTCTGTCTCTCTCTCTTTCTCTTTGATGTGTTCAGCTCTGTCGCCCCCATACATAACAGGCATACATAACACACACATACACACACACACACGTACGGAGAAACACACACATGCACACACGCTGCATTTAACCGAGTCGGCGCACTTAAAGGTGAGTGTGTGAAAGCGTCACTTGTTAAGAATGTTTTCAGGTTACACTTTAGTTCAAACGCTCACACAGAAGAAGGAGAAGAAGAAGGAAGAAAGAGAAGAGGGGATGGAGGGAAGTGGTGGTGGTGGAGGGGTTGGAGTTTGTTGCTATGCAACGAGACTGTGCCGTTTGAGAGCATAACCATCCACTCTGCAATGAGTTAATGCACGCTCTCTCTCTTTCTCTCTCTCTCAGACACACACACACACACACACACACACACACACACATTCATGCACATGCGCACACATGCACCCACGCACAACTCTGGAAATCCACCCAGACGAGCACGGAAACACTGATTCCTACCAAGTGTTCATATTCATCAAAACATTTGCCCTGTGCATATCTACGCTGGAATCTCTCTCTCTCTCTGTCTCTCTTCCTCTCTCTCTCTTTCTCTCTTCCTCTCTCTCTCTCTCTCTCAGCCATGTGTATTAAAAGCTATGATTCCCTGATTGGTTACCGAGGATCCACTCCCATCTGTAGGCGACGGGAGTAATGTCCTCTTCCCTGTCGTGATGGAATTTTCCTCCAGAGATGACTCTTGGAGACAGAATAATGACCCGGAGCGTATTGTGAATTCTGCCCGAGTGTCAGGCTGGTCTCATGCGGCCCACCAGGACCAAATCACACCAAAGTATGAATAGCTCTATTATTCATTTCCATATCAACTCCCTGTCCTGTGACGCTGTCTGCCAGCCATACCAACACTTTGTATCTGCGTGTTTCAAAGCGTCCCGTAGTCAGCAGGGAGATCATCTGAACATATTTCATACCAAAAAGGCTCACAGGCCTCCTGGCACCTGCAGGGTACAACTAACTCACTAACACTGCTGCAGTTATTGATTCATATGGTTTTATGGAGTTGGACAAGAGAGACAGCCCAGCATGAAAAATCTGACATTTTTTAAAAATTTGCTTACGTGACCTAGAGGACTTTGGCAGCATGGAGGAGAAAATGCAAGTTTTTTTCTACTTAGTCCTATTTTCTTTCATTTATCTATGACGATTCCTGTTCCCTATTCTGTATCACCTCATTTGATGACAGTCCTGTGTATAAATAGATATTCAGCTGACTGTCAATGATTGTTTGACCAGATTATCTGTAAGGTATTTTTAGTTTGCTCTCAGCAGATGTTCAACAGGCTATGTAATTCATGTCAGCAACCTAAAGCTGATTGTCAAGTACATCTTCTCAAATTCCTCTCTGTGTATTTGTAGGCCAGGTTTAAATAAAGGATTAGGACTGGTGAGGTTATTAGATTAGAGCAGGGTTTAACCCTCTGAACCCCAAGCAGTTTTGGGGCGTTTTCTGCTCCCCTCACATTTTGGCTCACTGTGGGCTTGTTTTTCACTGCAATTACAAGTGCTGCACCTCTATGGAAACAGCACAGCTGTGGCTATCACCTGAAGCCATTCAAAAATGTCTTTCACACAGTATGAAAGAGTTATAGTTCCATAAATACTAAAAAAATAAAAAAGGCAAACTGATTTTTTTTGATAATTTATTTTACAAAAATCGAGAAACATTGGAATAAATATACAGAACATTTTTTCAGGTGCCCACAAGTGTCACTGATCCAGGAAAAAAAAAGTAGGGCCTCACATGATGTATTTCCTGAAATATTAAGATTTTTCCAACCTGTATAAACTTAGGCGTTTTTACTGCCTTGTGCCCTTCCATGTTACTACTGCTGCCTACACACTGACATTCAGTGAATTTTAGTCACGCGACCGTTGGGCTCACCTGAATCAATCAAGATGTCTCAGATCCGCTGAAGGCCACAGAATTTTTTGTTTTTTGTATGATCTGGATTGAGTAAACGACTATTTTTTGGCGAATTTTTGAATGAAGCATGTATAATAAAATGATTTGGATGAAAAATCACTTTTTTAGGCTTAGTTTCGTCCTTTTTTCTACCGCTAAACTGAAGTCGGACATGTTGCATTCAGGGACCGTCGGAAAATTCAAATTCCGACGAGAAAATAGGTTTTTAAAGCTTCCAGCTATGATAAACGGTTGAATTTTGGCGATTTTTTAAAAAATACATGTCTTTCTATCCCGCCGGCGGGTTTGGGGTTCAGGGGGTTAAATTTAGCTACATGAAACCTTTTTAGTCAGGACAATATATAGGATAATAAGACAACTGATTAATTAACAGAAATGTGTTTCTTGCAAGCTTAAAGAAAGAAATATATATTCACTGCTATAAAGCATACACATGAATCCAAACATAATGAAGTTCTTATATAAATATATAAATAGCAATTATTAATTATGTGGGTTGTCTGCTTCTTAACTGTAAAGCCAGAATAGTGGCTTTAAGGCCTCATGAACAGTTGTGCCAATTTTGAACTTCAGCAATATTTGTTTACGCCCACACTGATAATCTGATGTTAAGCCAATATTAGTATTTTAATGTAAATTTCTTAGTCTGAGCAATCTGTCAGGTCATGTCAAATCTGTTTGCGTAGCCCACAGTCACAGTCTCAACGGGCTTCCCGACGCCCCCTTTATGAAACAGTAAATGAGAGTAACACCCCTCAAACCTCAGATCCTCAGCGAGAACAAAGAGAAACTCCCTCGAAAACCTCATTAGGAAAAACAAAGGCGGAAACCTTGGAGGAGCTTCACAGAGAGGGATCCCCCCTCAAGGACTAACGGACTGCAGCAGCGGCTGAGGGCGGAAAAAAGACAGACTTACTGTTTATTGCAATGTGGAGACGGAATAAAATACACCGGATAAGCACTGAAAATTTGGTCACCGCGTCTCAGTTACCACGGGCAACATCTGACCACGGACGCAAGGAAGGGGGAAAAGTCAAACAGAGCTGAGATGAGACGCAGTGAAATGAGGAGTCCATCTGAAAACAGTGTAATTGTCTTTTTTGCGGTAATGTCCACACCATCGATCCACACCACACGAACCGATCGTCATCAACCCCATCAGGCGTGTGTGATGTTTCTGTCATTTACATAAGAGCTGTCAGAGCTGCGTTTAGCCCCTGATGTTTTTGGATAGCCACAGTAATTTCGCTGAATGCATGCAGCGCCAGCACAGTGTCAAAATCAAGACAGAAATTGGACAAAAGCAAGGTAAAACACTTGAAGCTGATTTGCCTTTACTATAAGCAGCCAATGAGCACAACTTTGGATGCTGGCTACACCATCTGAGTATGATCATATGACAATCGCGTAGGTAAGCATTTACAAAATTCTCATCAACACTACAAACCTATAGGCCAGCTTATTAAAACTGACTTTGCCAGGTTTGTGTTAACAAATCTATTTTCATTTTTCCAAAAAAAAAAAAGATGCTTTTTCAAATTTACCCAGCTGAGTGTGTTCCCATCGGCAGGACTCTGAACTAATGTGAAGTAGCTGCTATTTATTCCACATTCTGTCGGTGAAATTGTGCAGGTCCCGTCTTGTAGTTGTTGACTTTGGCTGGCCGCTTTTTACTCGATTAGAGTCATGTTCCAGCTAAAACAGCTGTTCATGTAAAACCCCTTGTGGCTTCATTACTTTGAGGTCATAACTGGACAAAGCGTAACTTGGTTTGCACTCCAAAATTCCTCAGTCTCAGTCTTTAATTTTTTTTTTTTTGGCCATATAAACATCTTCTGGTTTCACTCAGGTTTGAAAATGAAGAATATTTAGGATATTAAGAATATTTCCAAAATGAGATTTGTATCAGATTATGTTCCTTTTTTTTTTTTTTTTTTTTAAGCAAATTGTGTGATAGTAGTCCTGTTGACAGAATAAGAGGTCGTGCACTCAGTTAGCATGCTTGCAGGAAAAAAAAAAATGCCAGCTGTAGGCTAGTTGGGCCGATGTTATCTAAAAGCAAGGAGTAAATGGAGTGTTTCACTGTTGCCATAACAACACATGGCTTTGAGTTCAACATACTTACAGGCAATAAGCAAAATCGAACCTTATCTCTCTCTTTACAGGCTCTTTTTTTTTTAAATCTTAAAAAATAAACCTCTTTATGATTAGACACCGCTGTGATTAAACTGGCCTCCAACATTTTGCAACCCATGACACAGCGTAAAAACCATGACACAGCATAAAAAAGGGACACTGGGAAACAAACAGTACCATGAAAATCTCACATAATGAGCGTGCGTGGCCCTAAGAGTCTTATACGAAAACACTGAGTGATAACATTAAATATCAGTTTCCAAAATCGATACACAGGATTTGTATAGACGACAATATAGTAGATGATATAGATGATATAGAAACACTCACATCTCGACTGCGCACTGCGTGTTGCTTCACCCGGTGATTCAGTCAGTGGTCATAAATCTTGGCCGATAACTGGCTTCTAGGAATTCTCTATCACAAAACCGCATCAATTTGTAGCCCTGCCTTATTCTATTAATTCCCATAATTGAATATACTCCTGCTTGATGGGTAGCTTGTGCTGCTCAGCGTGAGTCACATGGCGTTGGAAGCCAATCTCCTCTGTAATAAATAATGTTCTGGATGCAAAATACACGGAGTTGAAATCCTAAGATGGGTCTGTGCTGTATGTGCTGTTCCAGATGCAGAAATAGAGCCAAGTGGGGTACATGAACGGGCCGATTTGTTAAAAATTTTACGTGACGGCCAGTTGGATGAGTTAATAATGATTTCGGTGTCCTCTTTTTTTTTTTTTATGAATTTTGCTGAGCAGTGCTGTCTGATCTGGTCTATCGTGTGCTGAGTTATGTTACAGCGTGGCAAACCTTGCAGGACCGCTTGTTCCTGCTGAGCTCTCCTCTCCTTGCCCTCTTTTCCATCTCCCGTCTCTTTCTCCGTTCATTAAACTTTGCTGCGTATCCCTGCTCTTGCCCCCCCCCAACTCCCTCTCTTTCCCACAAGCCCTTGGCCTGTCCCTCCTACCCTGCTTCACTCCCCTCCGACACACTCGCACTCACCCCACACCACTTCCAGTGCTGCTCTTCAAAGCAGCAGGCAAGGAGTCTACACCAGCTCTGCAGCTTCTGAAATATAGATTTTATTGCCTGTGGGACCCTGACTGCTGCTGCTGCTTACATTATAACACACAGGCGCGCGCACACACACACACACACACACAAACACACTGTTTCTCAATTTCTCTGACATACACACTGACACTTACAGCTTTCATTTCTCCAGACTAGTTTTCTGTTGCTCTCTATGTTGTTCGGCTGTAATAATGTTCTTGGTCCGGCAGCGATTCAGTGATATGATAGAGGGAATGGGCTGAGCTTTACTAACTTCTTTCTCTCTCTCTACCTCCTTATGCCTTTCTCTATTTGCTCTCTTACAACCCCTCTATCTAGATCATAATGTGTAATCATCTCCCCGTAGCTAAGTTTCTTATGATGCTGTTATCGTTTCTTACCGTTTTACAGCCAAATATATCAGACAAAAATCACCAATATGATTCGTTTATCTAGGTGTACCCCATAAATGTGTTTCCACCTCCAACTCTGTAAAAAACTCTGGGATTCGATGGGAATCTATGCGATATGGATAAATCAATCTCAGTCTGGTGTACCGCTTCATTTCTCCCTCCACCACTGGGTGCAAAATGTCCTCTAGGCATTTGTGGTCAAGAACATCTGCACAAAAAGTCTATAAAAGCTGGATCATTTGAAGAGGACACTGCTCCAACTCCAAAAAAGTCCAAATGTAAGCAAGACTGACTGAAAAGTAATCAAGTAACGGACTTCATGTCATCACTCCTCACTGTAACAAAATAAAAAAAAATAAAGAAGTAATAAAACGTGTCATCCAAAACCTCTAATCCTAATGGGTGTGACTGTCGCCCCGGCTGCTTCCCACCGTGGTAAGCGGTGTCAAACGGGCTTGCACGCTGTCACGTCACTTTTGCCGCTTCTTCTTTCAAGTTAGGCGATCAAACTCATGCGAGAAAAGTGAGGTGAAATTCACCTCTGCAGAGAGGGCAATATTGGGGAATGCTTTTTCAATCAGGACCACAGCAAGATCTTTCGGATTTGGCAGGGTTTTTAGGTATTGACACTATGGAGGTGGTGATGTGGAGGTTAGGTTTAGGGCATACCACAATGTGGGAGCCAGGATTTTCCTCACCTCTCTCCTTCATTTTGTCAGCGTTTCTTCCTGGGTTAGGGTTAGGTTAGGTTAACCTGGGAAAGTCACATGTGCACACTTGTGTCAAGGGACTGGACGGTGTATTGAAATTCAGTGTATTATGATGCAAAGATGTGACAAATGTGCATATAATCGTGACATTAGTTACATTTTATTCTGCCAGTGACCACAAACGTGATGGGCTGTCCATCATAATTTCACAAGCTCACCGTTGAAACTATATTGTTTGGCATTTTTAACTGCAGACATGCCAGCAAGCCAGCTCCCGGACCAGATTTTTTTTTTCTTAAAAAATAGACATAATAATGCACAGTTATACTTTGTTGTCGTGGAACTTTTATTTCTCACACTGTATTGTGGTTGGGTCAAATTTGTGAACCCCAACACCACTATTTTCACAGCAGCCATTTTGACATGAAATAGCAGGGTAAACACAGGTGTTACTGATGACATGAACACCTGTGTTTACCCTGCTATGTCATAACAAAATGGCTGCTGAGAATCAGGACTATGGAGCAGTGTAAAGTCCAGCGTCTCGCTCTTGGGTAGGTGAGCAGGACCCTGAACCTGAGCCCAGTAGCTGAGTGAGAAGGGAATGTTACCCATTCGCTTCCCATTTTTCCAACCATTCCAAGGATTTCAAAACAGCTCTTCCTACACATTTATCACCCAGACTCCCTGCATGCCAGCTCAGAATATCAAAGGAAGGTGCATAAGTCCCAGGTTTTGGAAAGTGTATGTCCCTGTTCATGTTGCCACTTCCACGTTTTGAAACTCACTGTCTCCAGAGATTTGTGGTTTGCCATCGATCCCTGGATCTGGCTATGCTTTGTAATGCAATCTTACAATAAGAATTGTTCTCACAATCTGTCTCAAATGATATTTTTATCTTCATTTTTTCAACTGTTTGCTGGCTAGCAAGCTACTTGACGTTATAAGCACCTCAGCTTTATGGTCTGTCTTTAAGGATGGAATGAAAAGTTCTCAAACGGGCGAAAATCATTACAAGACAGGACATGCGGAGGAATTTTAATTATTTTGAGGGTCAGATCACTGGATTTTTCTTGATGTCCAGGACCTTTGCGGGCAAAGGGGTATGTGTTTTGTGAAAATGGACCACAGTCGTAATACATCGTCGAAACCACTGCAACCTTTGAATCCACATTTATCCTCACATCACAGGCTGATCCAGGAGCAATTCCACTTCTGAAACATAACTGTTATCTAGTTGTGGTAGATTGTGCCTGAAGCCCAGGATACATTTTCTCATTGAGAAACGACAAACCCACTTTCCCACTCCCTTCCATGCCCGTTCCTATACTTATTTTTTACTATATTTTACCTCTTAGCCCATTCCATCTTCTTCTTTCAGCCCCCTCCCCACTTGACCATTTGACCTGTCTGTTTTACAGCAAATAGGCCCTACATCCCAGTCAAAAGCATCTCAGTACTCAGCACATCTTATTCCTTCAGTTCATAATGGAACAGATAATCTTACCACTGAGATGCTTTTTGGGAAACTGGGCCTATAAAACTCCACTGTAACTGCTCTGTACTGGAAGCAGCTCCCAAGGGAAGACCCTCCATTTCGCCGTCTCTCATTTTCAACCACTCAGTGCCCCCCCCTCCCCCTCCAACTCTTCCTCATTCACTCACCGCTCTCTCTGTCACTCTCCATCATCCCCTGTTTCATTATTGATTAGCTCAAAAACCTTTCAAATCCTCAAGAGATGCCCTTCCCATGCCGTGTGCGCGCTCGCACATGTGCACTTGTGCGCGAGCGTTTGCATTCAGACGAGTTGGGAATTCGGGAGCCACTTCGCCGCGCTGACATCATCGGTTGCCGGGCGTGTTCGTGTAACTACAATGACCCCGTTGTCTGGAAAACGGCCATTATGTTGTCACGGCGAGCACTCAGGCTAATGGAGGAGCCATATTAATGATGATGCTCTGCCCCCCGTGTTTCTCTCACACACACTACACTACAGATATGCATACATTACTAATGGGCCTCTACAACAAATGGCGTCCTCTTTCCACAGACGCCAGCCATAAATCGATGACACTCTTACCTGACCTGCATTCTTTTACTCATTTACCGAAACACACTCAGACAGGATCACGCCAACTCAGACACACCGGGCCTCTTTACTGGAGTCATTTCATCCACTGATTGAAGTTTTATCGAGATGAGTTGTCCTCCTATGGCGTGAAGCAAAATGCAGACATGATCTGTGACTCACTCACACACACACTCACACACACATGCAAACAGAGCAGATGGAAATAATTGTCAACCGGATCATGATTTCATATTTGTCATGCTACCAGGCATGCTAACGAGCAAAGCAATGACAGTAAACAGCAACTGTGTTTGTTTGTGTGTGTGTGTGTGTGTGTGTGTACATGTGGTAAGCGAGTGTGTGTGATGATAATGCGGAGTGTGGAGTGAGAGATGTCAGTGGAAAAGACATGCCACTGAGATGGATGGATGACAGAGAGATGAGGGGAAAGGGCCATGTAGAGCTTTCTGGGGGGTGGTGTGTGTGTGTGTGTGTGTGTGTGTGTGTGTGTGTGCGTGTAGTGATGGCGGTGGGGGGGTTGGGTCATAGGCTAACCTTTATCTAGGTAATAGGTTTTCTCATCATACAATTACACACTCACACACCTGAGACCTGCCTGAAAACGTTTGACTTTGCAACAAAGTCAAACTTTTTTTTTTTTTTTTTTTCAGATTTATGATCACACTGTGTGTTTCAATTCTGATTTATGTGCTTTTTAGGTGAAAATGATGAGTTCCTGTGTTGGAGTTGCACAAAAATTATCATTCACCTGTCATCATAATTTATTAAAGACATTACTTGTTACATGCTGGATGTTTTTTATGATTATATTGCTTGCGGGGGCAGGAGGTTGAGGTTGATTACTCCTTGTTAACCTAAAGGTCACGATTCCCCTCAGCAGTCATAAATCCATCAAAAAATGATCAGAGGTCCTCAAGTGAGACACTAAAGCCATGCCGGCTCAATCACTGCAAATCGCCTTGGACATGAGTGCCAGGTAAATGGCTAACTGTTACGCGTTTAATAACGTGGGATGGCACACTTTAATATGAGGGGAAAATACAGCTGTCAGAGTGACAAATTACCCTCATGATCCGCTTCCTCCTTTCATTTGGTGCAGTGAAGGAACGTGCTGCCCTGATTGTCTCAAAAAACCCCAAAAATAAAAAATAAAAAAATCACTCTGTTAGATCAGACAGGCAATTTATGCATCAGAATGAAAAGGAAAGGGAGATAATGAATTATTCTGAAAAAAAAGTAGCTCATGGAAAATGAATGTAGTGCCAGAAGTTGTCACTGGAATTGGCTTGACAATGATATATTCATAAGAAGAAAACTTCATACACACAATGAGAGTTTTTTTGGGGGGGGGACAGTGGCCAGAAGAGTTGCTGGTTCAATTCCACAGACAGGCTGGGGAAATCTGGGAAGAAAGTTTTAAAAGGTGCCTTTGAGCAAGTTGCTGAATTTCCATCTGTGAGGCTGTGCTGTGTGTAAATGTATCCAACCCCCCCTCCCAAACCTCTCCTCCTCCAGGCTGCTGCTGTGCAAACTCACTTTTGGACAACTTTGCTGGTTAAATAAAAGTTGGAACTCCTGCACACATTTACTTTAAATAAAAACCTCTGAGGACATATGTAGCAGATGAGGAAAAATAACACAAGAAAAGCACCTTAGGCACCGGACTGTCCCATAAACATTCAGCAATGCTCAGATTTGGTGATTTGGGAGCCCATGCAGAACATTTCTGACTCGACCGCAGCGTTCGTGAAGCCATTGCCGAACTTGTTTAGCAGCGAGCATGAGGGCATTATCATCTTGAAATACGGGAACATCATGAGGGAGAGGCGTTTGCACCACATGGTGCACCTGCTTCTGTAAAATGGCCTCATATTTTTCGGCCTTTATTTGGCCGCGCAGAGCAATAATTGGATTGAATGATTCCCACAAGACGGCTGCTGACTAGAAAGCTTCCTTTCTCCAAATTTAAACACGTCTGGAATTAGTAAAAAAAGGCGAAAGGCAACTCATTGTGTCATTTGGGTTTCACCACTGCTCAGAGATCCAGGTTTTGTTTTTTTCTCAGACTGGATTATGTGTTTTGGCAGGTTGGCCTTGTGGTTTCCAAATCCCATGAATGTAAAGCTCACAGATGATAGCTTTTGTTCCCACTGGGTCAAAGAAATATTGACTTGATTCTGTAGTCAGTTTTGAAGTAGTTAGCTCTGTGATGTCTGTCCACCCTGTCAGTGAGTCCTAACTCCCGTTCCTCTGTTTCAGTGTAATTTGTCGAAGTTTGGCAAACTAAATCATTTGTTGCCGTGACTTTTGCCCTTACCGCCATTAAAAATGCTGGTGTTGTTGTGCCCCGGTCACTTGGACATCTATTCGGCCTCTCTGGAGCTCGACAAGCTGTGTTGTTTTGATCGGCTGCATGTAAAGTGTCAAACCTCTTTTAAAGCTGACACATGCTATTAATTGGCATTCCACTTACCGCGACTCGCCCGTGTAGCTGCCTATGTCATTTTGATTTAATTCCTTCAAAGTTAATTTGCCTTTTGATGTGGCGTTTCATTTATTTTGTCCACAGTTGACTGCCTGTGCGTCGGCTCCATCGATGGCTTCACCTCAATCTCAGAAATGCCAGGTGTTGGAACAGATGTGGGAGTTTACTAGGTGAAAATATACAAGTAGATCACAGCCTGGCAGTCCTGCCACTGACAGCAAATAAAGAGATGGAAGTAGAAAAAAAGGAAGACGAGTCTAGGAGGCTGGATGACTCTTTCTTTCATTGTATCTTTACTTTTTTAAATACAATACAAAAGATGCAGTGTATATGTTTATATACACACAAAATGCCTAGTCTGATAATGGAGAATTGCAATACTCTGAAAATAATATAGTGGAAAAAAAATTACATAAAAAAAGCTGATGTCCACTCTAGACAAATCACTTTTTTTTTCTTTTTTTTTTTTTTGGTATTCTTTGTTGTCTGCTTCTTTGTCTCAGTATGAACAGCAGAGACTACAAATATCACAAATCACAAATACATATTTATAGGCCTGCCTTACTCAAAAATAGAAATCATTTAATCCTGATAATTTGAGATTGTTTTATCTTAAATTGGTAAATTTATACACATGATGGATATGCAGCAACATCATCACAAAAACAGCAAAGGTAATCTGTCATTCTCACCATACGCCACAGTAATCAGATTAAAGATACCTTTGAATAGTACTGAGTTACTGGATTTGACAAAAAATATGTTTGAAAGTAAGTGAGACAGTGATTGTACAAGTAACAATAAGATTATAGTGTGCAAATTATAATGTGTTTTGTCTGCAATATGACTCAAAACACCCTTAAGCGGATTCCATTCCAGATCATAGTTATAAGAAATAAACGAGTGAACTGGAACAGATTAGATTTTCAAAATAACCCTCCCTGCACTCCCTTGTTTTGTATTTATATTTTACACTGCAGGCGTTTGGCTGACACTGTTATCAAGAGTGACTTCCACTAACTGATGTGAAAAGTTAACTGGCAAAAGGGTCAAAGCTGCAGCGCCAGGACAGCTGATAAATGTTCCTGTGGCTGTTGAATAATCAGGTATGATAAGCATGGGCGCTGTATATCGGGGAAAAGTTAGGACAATTCCAAGGGCCCTTGCCTGACAGGGGCCCCAAAAAATAGGTAAAAACTAATATAGAATTATTAAACCATCATCGAGTAAATATACATATGTATATTTTTTTTCATGGGGCCCAAAATTCCTGGTGGCGCCCCTGATGATAAGACAAGTGCGAGTCAAAGAATTAAAGAGATGTCATTTTTTTCTTAAGTCTTGAGCCCCATGTAGGTCAGGTTGGCTGCTGCAACACAAACTGTTGCCATTTTATGTCTCTGCAAACCAACAAAGATGTTGAAATTGCAACATATCTAAAACAAAAATTCATTGCATATTAACATTTGGATGTACAGTCAATGTGGTGGAGCCTGCATCAGTGTGAAAAGGTTTGGTGTCATGGTTAAGTTTAGGAAAATGTTTGTCATTGTGTTTAAGGTTAGGATAATGTTCATCATCATGGTTAAAGTTAGGAAAATCTACATCGTCATGGTTAAGTTTAGGAAAAATGTTCACTGTCATGGTTAAGGTTAGGAAAATGTTTGTCATGGCTGCGTTTAGGTTAAGATTCGTCGTCATGGTTGAGTTTAGGAAAATGTTCCTCGTCATGGCTAAGGTTAGGAAGAGGTCATGGTTAACATTATGGAATGTCAGCTAACGTTCGCTAAAAACAACCACAGCTCTTGCTTGACAGGAGACTCGAACCTCAGTCTGCAGAAGCAAAGTCTCGTTGATTATGCCATCCAACACTTGCTAACACAGCTTTTTTTGGTCGTTTTATACTACTTCACAAAACTTTAAAATGTGACATTTCAATGTATCCTTCATTTGCAGAAAGATAAAATACCAACGTTTTTTTTTTTTCCTGGTGACCGCGCCGAGGTCAGGACATGGCAGCGGGCTCTTCTTAGCAGCTTTCCTCAGCCGGGGCCAGCAGCATGTTGCCTGAGCACTCTGCCATTAGGGAGCCGAGCTCAACCAGACTGACCTCAGAAAGAGCCACTGCACTCATGAATATCTGAATAACCCCTCCCCGGCCTCCTCACATCTCTCTCTCCTGCTCCTATTCCTCTCTTTATGACATTTCCATACTGTCTGCTCGCCTTCCTCTGCTCTTCTTCTATCAAACACCACCACTCGCTCTCTTGAAATGCCAGTTTAAAACCCTATCTTGCTCACATTACCATCTTGTGGCTCGACTGAAGTTATTAATCAAACTCCCTCAAGTTCTGTCTTTGTAGATATTTTCTATTCAGTGTGACGGTGCAGCCATAAAACAATGGCATCTTAGGATGGACTCAACATATGCATAATCATCAAAGAAACTTTAAAAAAATTAAGTTGTTCGGCTTTGTCTAGCACTGCTTACACATCCTTTCAGACAAAAAACACAAATACCTCTTTCATTTATTCCCATTTATTTTTTCCCCCTTTGAGATATAGTCAGCTGCAAAGGGTCATTAACAATGCTGAAAAGGATTTCGTCGCAGCGAAATCACTGCTTTGAGGATTATTCTACTTTTGTGTGTTTCTGGTGTTGCATTCAGGGAGCATTCTCAAGCTCGCACAGCCGGGCTCATCTACACAGTAACCAGAGTCCAAGCCAGTGTGAACTTGACTTGATTACGCGCTAAAATGAGGAGTGACAACACTGTTTAGCTGTGATGTGAACAGGGCCTTAAATAACCCCGTACTTTTCTTCTTCTCTGAACTTCGCACCGCTCAAATCCAAGACATCGTCCGTCTCCCACTCCTTTAAAATGCTCTTACCCTGGCCTCATTTGCTGTCCTGCTCTCTCTCAGTGACTTCTCTCCCTCCCGTGACCTCTCTGTCTGAATACATTCCTGTCTTCTCCTCTATTTTCTCCCCCCCTCCTCCCTCTCCTTCTCCTTCCCCTCATCAGTGAAGGACGGTGGAGGTTACGGAGCTGCTTGGTAGCCAGCGGGCAGAGCAAGGAAGACGGCCGGTGCTGTCTGCAAACTCTGATACCTTTCTCGCCGGCCTCCTCGTCACTGAGCTTGAACAGCTGATTTCACTGTCACACAGCTGTGGACTGATTTTTTATTTTATTTTATTTTATTTTATTTATTTATTTTTGGCAGGGGTGGCAGAGGGCCCGACTATGAACTCAAAAGGTGGCAGGTCTGATCTGTGCACAAGCCCACTGAGCGCTTTCATTATGATAGGTCCTGTCAAAATGTCCGATAGTGTCAGCGAAATGCCTGCAAGTGTTTTTTTTCTGGTTTTGTGACTGTTTTATTAAAACATGATGACCTAAGTGACCCCCCCCCCCCCCCCCCCCCCCCCCCCCCCCCCCCCCCCCCCCCCCCCCCCCCCACAAAGGCTTAAAGGCTAAAAGTGTTAATGAAGTGTGTTCTTCAACAGGAAACCGAATGCAATGAAGCTGTGCACCCGACAGCTGAAACGCTGCTACTGACCTAAACTGGCCACCGTGATTCTGGACAGATGGGCCCTTGGGATCCAAGAGGACTTGAAGATTGTGAAGATTGAGGAAGACAGGCGTTTGGTGGAGGAGAGGAAAAGAAAGGAAAGGAAAGGAAAGGAGAGCAAAAATAAGATGTGGAGTTATGGTGCTTCTCCCAGAGGGAAGACAAGATTCAAACTGGGACAAAGACGGACCACACACACTTGACGACATGCATGCACGCACACAGGCATACCCCTCTCTCACTCGTACACACACACACACACACACACACACACACACACATCAAACTGTGGAAGTTAACCATGCTAAAAAGCAGTCCAAGAGAGGTAGACTGGAAGAAAAGTTAGACAAGAAACCTCTGGTGACAGTCTAGCCGAGAGGGAGAGACATATAGAGGCAAGACAGGGGAGAGAAGAGCCAGAGGAAAATGCTCATTAAACTGAATGTGAAGTGCGGCACCAGACAGTTGTGAGGGGTTTTTGTTAGACAGGCAGACGGCATTAACTATAGCAGCTATCATTACACAGTTAGTTAAGTATCTGAGAAAAGCTGATTTAGTATTAGTGGAGAGATCTCTCCCTCCATGTGCTTAAACAGCAAGAATACAATCTGTCTGTCTGTTCAAGTACCAGTCAGTCAGTTAATTAGTTAGTTAGTTAGTTAGTTAGTTAGGTAGCTATTTAGGTATTTCAGTAGTTAAAGTTGGTGGAGGCAGAGGTTTTGTTGACACTGTTGTTGCAGTTTCAAAATGACATGTACCACCTTCCCAACAGTTTCCATTTCTTAACAAAGTCAGCTAAGGGAAAAAAACAAAACAAACAAAAAAAAAACAACCAGCAATAGTTTCCAATTTCACAGCCAGCAAACTGAGGCAAAGGCTTTATGGATCAGCTAATGAACTTGCACTCCCTCCTATAATAAATCAGGCAGACACCGCAGTACGGGGCAGCGGGGGGTACAGTGGATATAGTGGCATTGCCCTCCCACCAGGGGATGGTTTCAGGTTTCAGTCCCTGTGTCAACAAGCATCAGGCCTGCTGAAGTGTCTTTGAGCAAGTCATTTTCTCTGCAGATTCAGTGGATTACTAAAAGCGCTGTGACATTTTCATTCATCAATAATCTGTAACATCTTGAGAATTCATTTTGATACTTTGGACTGTACAATGTTCGATACAAGAGAAGTGAAGTGATTTTTCTGTTGGGGTTTCTCTTGGTCCAGTTGCTATTGCAAGAACGTCTGAACGTTGGTGGCAAGGGAGAACAGGGAAGTTGCTTTATGGCAATTATCCTTTGTGCCATAAAGCAACAAAACCTCCAGACTCTGACTGGGTGGCACACAATGTGAAATGCAGCGTAAAGAGGCCAGTTTTAGCATTGTTTATTAATGAGTTCAAAGTGGTATGGTCTTATTCGTTAATGATAATTATAGTAATGTCTAAAAATGAAAAAAATGAAAGCGGTAATAATTTATTGAGGGTGGTAGCATGACCTGTGTCAGCTCTGTCAGCTCACATCACGAAAGTCCTGGGTTCTAGTCCAGATTCTATTGTTTTTTTTTTTTTGTTTTTTTTTTTCATGGTTCTGTCCTGAATAATGATGACTGTTAGTTTTTCAGTTTCTTTCTTTACATAGAATCCTATGGGACGCGGCTGTTAGAAAGTCAGAAAGCAGCTGCTCTAAAAAACAAACAAACAAATATAAATTAGATGCTCATGTTCAAACAACTTTTCGGAAAAATGTCATGTGACATCACTTGCTTTTTATTTATCAGCCGTCCAATCACAATGCGAGGACTGGATACAGAGCTCCTTTGTTACGGTTACAGTGTATCTATAATATCACTACTAACCCCAAAACACATGCTTGGCAGGGAGAGGAGAGAGAGAGAGAGAGAGAGAGAGGGAGAGAGGGAGAGAGAGAGAGAGGGAGAGAGAGAGAGAGAGAGAGGGTGTGCTGCTGTTGTCAGAGGCAGTGTGAGATGCTCTGGCATGAAGGCGTCAGTAGCCGAGCAGCATCCAGAACAACCAGACAGTCAGCAAACATTTCTGCTAATCCTCTAAAATCACCTCCTTCTATCCCTCCTCCTCGCTCCCTTCCTCTTTTCTCGCTCCTTCCCTTCTCATTATTTCTATCCTCCTTCTTTCCTCTCTTGTGTTGTCTTCTCCTCCTCCGTCTTCCCCCTACTCCTCTCTCTCTCTTTCCCTCCCTACCTTCCTTCCCTCAGTATTTCTTTTCCTCCTTCTTTACCGTCTGTTTCCTCTTCACCTCTTCTTGTTCTCCCTCTTCTTTAAACCCTTTCCCTCATCCTCGTCCCCTCTTCCTCTATCCTCTGCATCTCCCACTCCTTCCCCCTCTCATCCCCTTCACTTTCATCCTTCCTCACTCTTCCCTTCCTTACTGTTTCCTCTCCCCCTCCCCTCCACACTCCCTCCGTCCCCACCTGCTCACCCACAGTCTTCACTCTTTATTCCTCTTTGTTTTCCTCCTTTCTCTTCATCCCCCTACAGTCTTCCTTCCCTCCCTGTCATCACCCACCGTCATCTTTCCTGTCTTTGCCTATGTGTGGATACCTGTTTGTGTGTGTGTGTGTGTGTGTGTGTGTCAGGTTAAGTGTTTGGGCTCCTCGTGAGCAGGGCTAGTGATCCAGTGGTCATAGTTCATTAGTCCCAGGCAGTTTGTAACACAAACTTCCATCAGCATCCCTCACTTCTGCAGCCTCAGTCCTCTGTGTGTGTGTGTGTGTGTGTGTGTGTGTGTGTGCGTGTGTGTGTGTGTGTATGTACCCATTTGTAAATTAGATAAATATGAGTCACTGAATTATGCTTGTCATTCCTAATGTCTTGCGACAGTTGTTTGTTAGTGAGTGCAAACTGAGTGTGTATGTGTGTGTGTTTAAGCTATGAGACTGGAGAGTGATATACCTGTCCTCTCTCCCTCGCTCTCTCGCTCTCTTTCTCTCTCGCTTGCTCGATCTATCAAGCTACCTATCTCATTCTCAATCTTCCTCTCATTTCCATACTATATCTATATCTATTACAGTCAGCCAATAGAGAGCTGCGAAGGCCTCTGAAGCGAGACATTTTCTCCACAATGCTGCAGCCCCCTGGCATCAGATATGCATGCGCCCGACGATTTAAAAAGATGGGAGACATATAGATAACACATATAGCGAGTCAACTCCAACCACTGGGACCTGTGAAGGACACTGCCAAAGCCTCTGGGAAGCCGAGAAAGTGTCTAATATGATTCGAAACACTGCTATTATGTGTTTTCTGCCTCTCTTAGCTGCTTCCCAGGCAGGTTTTCAATGGAGAAAAACATCTAAGGTGCTGGGATGAAGCCCAATCTCCGTGCACTCCGAAAATGTGTTATCATGTGCACGTATACTAGTTGTGGAAATGAAAGGGAATCAGTGCCGTTTACACTTTTTTCTTTTTTTTTTTTTTTCCACAGATTTTCAGCTAAAAAAATATGAAATCGGCGTCCATGGAGTCCATATGGCCCTGATGACCCCTCTTTCTCTCTCTCTCTCTCTCTCTCACGTTCTCTGCTTTAAATGGGCCGCGGGCCAAGGGGCTGTCCGCCTCTAAATCAGGGACTTGGCTGGGAGCAAAGTGGAGTAGAGAGATCGAGGAGGAGGAGAAAGGGAGATAGGAAGGTGGGTGGGAGGTAGAGAATAAGGGACAGGGAGATAGATGGAGCAGGAGATGGAGTGAGATTGGAGGAAAAGCGGACGGAATGGGGAAATGGAATGAGAAAGGGATTAGGGTGACATGCAGGAGGAAAAGGAGGAAAAACAGGAACAAGACGAGGAGATGAAAAAAAAAACAGGGGTGGGGATGTGGTGGGAGCTGAGGAGGAGAGAGAGAGAGAGGGACAGGAGGAAAATAAGGCATAGGGAGGTGGTTGGAGACAGTGATGGTGGCATGGTGATGAAGCAGGAGGAGGAGGAGAGGGGAGGGAGAGGGGAGGAAGCTAAGAAGTGAATCAGGGGTTGGTAGGAGGAGGAGAGGGAGAGGAAAAATGGACAGCAGGTAGGAGAAGGCATGGCGCAAGGTGTGGATGGCAAAATGCATTACGAGGGAAACAGATGTAAAAACACCACGCTAATTCAGTGGCAGACACTAATTTCGCCAGGGGAACCTGCAGAGGGAGCGGCGCTGCTCCAGGCTGATGCTGTCATAGAAATGGAACTGAACAGATCTGGCACGGCGCCTTTGGTTCACGGCAGGTCGGTGTATTTCTGAACGGTTCCCCTCACCGACAGTTGTGTCATTCGAAGGCAGCGAGCTTGTTGAAGATCCACAAAACTCCAAGAATTTGAGCAAAGAATAACCTTTGTGGCTCTTGTATTTGAGGGTTTTGAAAGCAGCAGCTTTAACCCAGTCAAAAACACATTTTCTTATGTAATATTATTCTCAAGCACTATCTCCATCATCCACCAAGAGTTCAGACTTCCTCAATCAATATAATAAAAGTTTTAGGAGCTTCGTTTTCAGCAGTAATCCATTCAAGCAGGGCAGGGCGGGCTTTGGTTCCTCTTGTCGGGTAACAATATTGTCTGGACTCTGTTAAGATCAACCAGCTGTCCAGCAAAGTGAAAATATCCTGCTTGTTGGAGCTGAGACAGCTGATCAGATCGCTGCATTCTTACATGTGAAAATAGCTTTTAATGCCCAAAGACAATGCTGGTTAGACACATGAGAGCCCAGCTGATAGATCTCTCTGCATAGAAAGGACTTCTCAGGATTCTCTGTTTCATGATGTTTTCTACACCCAATGATGGTATTTTTTTTAATTTTTTTTTTTTTTTTTTATGATCCCTTTAATGTCACCTGACTGAGCTAGTCCGGTAGTGACTGGTGTCTCTCTGCTGTGGCTGCTGTGTTAAGTGACAGGATGCAGTAAGTGTGTCCAGATGCTTGTTTTATCAGGATGAAGAGTCAGTCAAGTTGTTCAATCTGACGGCTCCCAACTGGCAACGGCAGAATCCAAATTTCCATCCATTTGTCCCTCTCCTACGCACCTGTCTCATTGAACAGTTGGGCACGGTGTTCTTCTGAGTCACATTCTTTAACCATGACATTTTTTTTTAAATCTGCGGTTGTATGTTTCTGTGTTGTCCCATGCAGTGTCAACCTCACATATACACTTGGCTGAAAGTTCTCATTTTCTGGTAGTTGATTGCTATTTACTTTCACGTCGCTGGCACCCGTGGGACGGCTGTCTGTCTGCTGCCTGTGCAGCGGTGGCCTGTTTACTAATAACAAGTTATTGCTTCCATCACTTCATTAGAGAGGGAGACGGAGAGAGTAGAGGAAGGAAACAGATCAGAGATGCAGACTAACAGACAGACACCAAGGCAAATTTATAGACAGGCTTGGCCAGAGAGGGAGAGAGAGAGAGAGAGAGAGAGAGAGAGAGAGAGAGAGAGAGAGGCGGGGGGATGCAGAGAGAAAAGGATGCAGGACGGGGTGAGAGTTGGTGTTTGAGCTGTGGTAAAGGTCAGAGACTCCAGGGGCCTGGTCCTGTCTGACAGCAGGACATGCAACCTATCAGAGAGACAGATAGACAGACAGAGAGAAAAAAAAGAGAGTGAGCGACAGAGAGAGAGAGAGAGACACAGAGAGAGCGAGAGAGAGAATGGGTAACAGACAGGAATAGATCACGAAATAAAACAAGTCACGGTTTCACGGCTAATACTGAAACATAATATTCTGAACAAAGACAGCTAATGATCAGCAGCCACATAATTAAAGTCTACGCTGTGATGAACCCGAGTCCTTTATTATTAGGCTCCATGCTCTGTTGTAGGCCACTTCACGCATGCCGTAATTACTGTTTGTTCCAACATGTCACGTTAAGTGGCCCTAAAGATATGGCTGCACACATCAGGAACACAGCTATCCGGTGGGAAATAGCTGCAATCCAGCTTCCTTAATTGGCTGCTCGTCACGGGTTTAATTGGGAATGACATTTGTAAGGTTTTCAGTGTAAAGCTGGCCCTCAAGTGTGCTTGCAAATATTTTAATCATGGGCAGGACATGCGTGACAGACCCGTGAAGCTGATGGAAGTGACTTTCCCAGGCAGATCAGAGGAGGCATGTCAACAACACAGGGTAGAAGGGATTTATTATCACTGGTAATTGACAGTTAACCAAAAATGTTGTACGGTCCTGTGCTCATTATCTTTATGTGTACATATTTGACCGAAACAGTACTTAAAACATCAGTATTTGCATGGCAAGAAGAAGAAGAAGAAGAAGAAGAAGAAGAAGAAGAAGAAGAAGAAGAAGAAGAAGAAGAAGATTTTTTTTAAACAATTGATTAGTAAAGTGTTATTTAAGCAAGTGATTTTAAAAAGGCCTCTCAGAAATACTCTCTCATGCGGCTCATGTCGATATTATTTTCGGTTAAAATCACATAACGACGCCATAAATCATTATTAAGAGAACAGCACATTAAGGTGGCAGCCAGCAGTTAATCGCCGTTAACTTTGAATTGTTGGTCCAAGATCACTGGCGCCATCGTGTGGATTACACGCCACATTTCATCAGCGCGTTACGTTCTGTTTTGGACTCCGCGAGGAGCCGTAGAGAAGACCAAGCGTCGCCCTAGCAACGAGAAAGGTTTAGCCGCACAAGCCACTTCTTAGCGGCGGTTTTTCTTATCGAAAGCAGAAAAGCAACGTAAAGTGGATTGACTTCGTCGAATAGCAACCGGCGCCTTTGACTCTTTGTTTCCTACATGCGGCTTTAATGGCGACGAACAGCCCGTCCGTGTTTCTCCTCATGGTCAACGGACAAATAGAGGGAGCGCATGTGAGTGGAGCTGTGATGTTAGCTGTGATGCTAGCTGGCGTTAGCAGCAGCAGGGTCCGGTACCGTGTTTACTGTGTTTACCCGGAGCTCTTGTGTCTGAGATTCACATAACTAACCGCTTTACTGTCTTGCTGCACTGTGTTGTGTTTCAGTTTCCAGAATACGACGACCTGTATTGTAAATACTGTTTCGTTTACGGCCACGACTGGGCTCCGACGTCGGTGAGTAGCTAAAGGTCTTAACCTGCTGAATAAAATCACTGTAATATTGCTATAACACGTTTTGACTTTATCAGCGACACACAAGAAGCTGCGTTCCCCATTTGCAGAATCCTATTTGTATCACTGAAGGCTTTTCTGTGGTATAGTTCCGCAGGTTTTGTATATCATTATCATTATCATTATCATTATCCCTCTGTAGTATACTGTAGGATTATTGTGGGTCCTTCACGCAAGGCTAATCTGGACGTAGCTGTCAACATTAAATCCAATTGTACACGTGTACACTTACCATACTTACTTGTCTTGTGTGCATCATTATGAACAGCCAAACATTCACAGAATACAAACACTTCATGGCATACTGTCAGGAAGTTATAGCACTTTGCAAACATTTTCAGGGCCATAATGAATGATAGAAGGGCTGGGACAATATGTTTATCTCCCAGTTGGATACTGTCACCACACCTGAGGCCTGTACCATAAAGCTGGATGAACATAGTCAGGCTTTCTCTTACTTATCTGGCTTCACTTAACGAGACATCAGCACTCAGGATTTTCGGTACCATAAAGCCGGCTATCAACTCACTAATTCAACCCAGGCTTTCCAATCTAGATCTGTGCGCGCTCACATAAAAAGGGCGGAGTTTGCTGCATGCGACCAATCGCAGACATGGAAAAATCTACCCGAGCCACATACGTCACAACCGAGGAGTAGACAATAATCATTAATAAATACGAGAAATATAAATCAATAATCCAGGCACAAAGCAACACAGTTGCAGCTGCCAAAAGCCGCAAGGAATGGTGGCAAAAAATCGCCGACTGTGTCAATGCGTAAATTAGTGCGATTATAATATTACTTCCCCACCATGACGGCACGAGTAGAAGTGACTACAGTAACGTGTGTGTTCAGTAAATTAATGTGTCTCCCACTCAGCCGTACACTCCCGCAGAGGAACTGGCCCTCTCTAACAGTGAGGGTCGACCCTCGCTGGACCGCTGCCTTCAGTTTGAGTTTCGTCAGAATCGTCACTTTGATTCAACTGATTCTGATATTTCATTTTATAAAGCATCTGACGCCTCGTGATTATTCTGCTGGTTAAAATATTATTTCACTGTCACTTAAAGACAGTAAAACATTTAGCATCAACTCCCATGTGGACTTTTCAGGGCAGACTCCCTAAATACTAAATATGAGCAAACTAATGGAAACCTATAGGAGCCCAGAGGCTGGCGTGTATTTTATTAAACTTTTATTTAACCCTCTGAATTAAATTCCCCTAATTTATTTTCATAAACATTAAAAAAAAAAAAAAAAAAAAAAATTAGGCTACATCAGTCTACAAGATAAATTTTTGGTTGGACAGTGCAGTCATGAGTAACAAAAAAAAAAAAAAAAAAAAAAAAAAAATAGCCTACAAGAAGAATTGTAAAATGTATTAATTTTAATTTTATAAAAGAAGAAGAAAGGGAAAATGGGCAGGCCATTTTCCAAGAGAGCTGATTGGTCAGTAGGTGGGGCTTTTCTACCTGCTGAGCTCTTATCCTGAACTTAACCTGCTCCGGAGCAGGTTAGGTGTTCAGCATACGTTACCACGGCAACGTAGCCCGATAAAAAGTAAGCCACCTTTATGGTACAGAAAAGCCAGGGTTAAGCCTGAAGTTAGCTCGCTAAGCCGAAATCCAGCTTTATGGTACAGGCCTCAGGGCTCACATTTCATATGTATTGTGATTCTACAAGTATTGCGATTCGGTATTACATTTTATTGGGAATTTTTTTTCTGGACATTGCACTTAAACTCCCCTTTATTGTTGATTGCCTCTGAATGGCTTGGATTTCTAGTTTGTGGATGTAAAGTTTCATGAGGTTGTGATTACCCAAGAGGTCACTGTAGGTCATTTTATACAGAGATGTTAACTTTCAAAAAGTTGTCTTACTGCAATGAAATGGCTCCTATGGGGGCTAACGTCATCACACACGAATCAAATGTGGCTCGCTGAATCCACAAAAGTCTCAGCTTTCCAGTCAAAGCCAATTTATGCAACTCCAAGACTGTTTAGGACCCCAGTAGGCACAACACATTTGTACTGCATGCAAAGAGCTGCATTGGAATAGCATAAGGTGGGCATGTCTGCAAAGGGGAGACCTGTGGGTGCCCATAGAACCCACTTTCATTCAGATATCTTGAGGTCAGAGGTCAAGGAACCCTCTGAAAATCCCCTCACCAGATTTCCCCCTGCCAAAATTTTGCCTAGGTTTGGAGTGATATTTATCCCCCTTGCCAACAACCTAGCAGGACGTGTTCTCCAGGTGATGATTAAGATTCCCGCAACTTTACTCTGTTTCGATCAATCAAACAATTGATTATTTTCCTCATTAAGTGATAGCATGGAACAACTGAAATGGTGTCTAGTCGACATCCTGTGAGCCAGTGTCCTTCTCTCTCTCCTCTCTCTCTCTCTAACTCCAGGGTCTGGAGGAAGGAATCTCTCAGATCACTTCAAAAGGCAGACAGTCGTCTCATAAATTAATATGGAACTTCCCGCTGGAAATCACCTTCAAGAGCACCAACCCGTCTGGATGTGAGCCGTGCACACACTCACACACAATCATTTATCCCGTTATGGATTTGCTAAATAATCCTTGAGGTTCAAACACAACCTTTTGGAGCCCTTTGAGGGAACCACTGAAATTCAGATTCATATATTAAGAAGCAGATGCTGACAAGTGTCTCGTGTGTGTGTTCCAGGGCCCCAGATTGTGGTGAGTGTGTACGGTCCGGACACATTTGGAAACGATGTGGTGAGGGGCTACGGAGCCACACACATCCCGTTCACGCCCGGACAGTCAGTATCACCTTCATCTACAGCCAACTTTTTTGAATGTGGTGAAGCTTTTTAATGTAGATGCACGTTATGAGATTTGAGCGGTTCATTTTGAGTGATTTGATTCTTTATCTTATTCACTATGTCACTAAATTTGACTCGCTGTCACTGTCATCCTTTACCCAGGGCATAAGTTTTTTTTTCTTATGTATTTTGCCATCATTTGCCCTTCATTTTCATTTAAAGCAGTTTTTCATCACTGAGCAAATTCTTTATTTCAAACATGTTTTCCAAATAGAAATTAAACCCTGATCCTAGTGTTTTGCTTGCACCATAAACTGTCAAATTCAAGAGTTTTTCCCTTCACCCTTCCATACTCAGACAGGCATTAAATCTTTACTTTCCTTTCTCCATCCTCAACCACCTCTCCAACTAAAACACCTTTGTCTCTTACTATATGCTGTTTGTGGTGCCGAACAAACAAAAACATAAAGGAATCCTTGATTTGCTTTTTTTTTCCTGCCAGACATACAAGAACCATCCCCATGTTTGTTCCTGAATCCACGTCCAGACTTCAAAAATTCACGAGGTGAGACGCATGAGCGGCCTTTGATAGCCGGTGTGTGTCGATTTCTCTCTGTAGCTGCGGAGAGAAAGATGAAGAGGAGCGGCCGGCGAAGCCGCTGATTTCCAACATTATCAAATATTTACTGCAGCTGTCTGTGTGAGTGTGTGTGTCTGGGCTGTTGAGAATGCAGACTTAGTGATTCACAATGAGAATATTCTTCTGATTCCCATCATTATCTGTTGGCTGCTGTCATCAGTATGCAGACACACACACACACACACCAGCTCCCTCTGATATGTCATACATTGAATCATTTCTATAGCAACAATAAACAGTATTGCAAGATCTTCATTGTTTTTGATCTCGTGTCTGTGTTCTTGTATTTCTGTACAGCTTTAAGATTTATATTTCGTCTCTCTTCCTTCAGCTGGTTGTTGGGACGTCGACCCGAGTACACAGATCCCAAAGTTGTGGCCCAGGGCGAGGGGAGAGACGGTCTGTTGTTTATTTGTTTGTTGTTTATTTACTTGATTATTGCCTCCACAGACAGTAATTTTCAGCACAAGAAACACACTTTGATAAAAAACGAGCATCCAAACAGCAGATCTTTGGTCTTCTTGAACATCTCAAAGATACAGTAATCACTAGTGACTGTAATAATGTATAATATTAGGGGAAAAATAAAACAGCAGTTTAAGGAAGTTACAGTGTCCGTCAGTGCGTAACATTTTAATTATTATTTTAAGTTATTAACAATGACTGGTATTACATTGTATTTTGCTACACGGTTGCAGGAGAAAGCACGCATTGTCAGATGTAATAAATAATCCGAGCTTGTTTCACACCAGTCGATCTAGAACAGTTAACTGATTATTAATCAATTTTTTTTGGTAAGAGTAATCATTTTAGTCATTTAGAAACATCCCAAACATTTGCTGGTTATAGTTTCCCAAATGCTCAAGAATCATATTTGGTTTTCTCTGTTTAATATTACAAAATGCAAACACCATCTGCACGTCTGACTCTTACTGCAGGTGTACAGGAGCAAAAATAGCTGAAATGTCATTTTGCTGGTCAGAATGAAAAAGCAACTGGAAGACATCACTTTGGGCCACTAGGCATTGGTTATCAGTTTTAATATTTTGTAGATGATTAATCAAAAAAATAGATGAATATGCAATAATACTGGGTAGGTGCAGCCCTATACACCAGGTCTGATTTTTTTCCCCCTCCTCTTTCAGTGACGCGGGTTTGCTCCCAGGGCTTCGTCACTCTCTCCTTCAACATTGTGACCAAAGACATGAGGAAACTGGGCTATGAAACGATGCCGTCGGAGCCCGGGAACACGCTGTCACACTCGGCCTCGTCCGGCCTCACACTGGACGAGCAGCCCTTCTGCACGTAGCGGCCTAACAGACTGTCTCACACACACACACACACACACACGCCCGAGGCCCTTCAGGAAACCACACCGCAGAATGTGCTGGTCAGGAGGACTCTCCTCATTTCTGTCCTGTGAGGACAGCTGGTCCCCGCTAAAAACATGAGCGACACACACCGACTGCGTAAGATGGAAAATCATCACTGACTTCCTCTGAATTTGATGCACTGGCAAGGGCTGATGTGCTGTAATTTTTGTATTTTTTACGATATTTTTACTTTTTTTTTTTTTTTTTTAATAAATTTGTACCTAACCTCAAATGGTTTTCCTTACTTGTCTTATTGTAATCTGCACTGTGGGCAGGCTTAATTTAAATACACACCTTACACACTATGTGACTAATTTTTCAATAATTGTAATTACTGTATAATCCAAACTGGTTAACATTTGGTCAAAAAAATACACCACAGCATACAAACAAAAGCATGAGCAGTTAGACAGGAGTAACAGAGCTGAAGTGATACACATTTTATTTTGAACCAATGCAGCTACAGTTGTCATAGTCATCCATCGCTGTTTGTGGCCCGCTGCGCTCGGTTTTTTTAGATGCTGTTAAAATACCACGGTGAATTTCCTACAAAAACCCATTACACAGAATAATAAGGTATACAGAAGAACAGTATGTTACAATAGTACAAATGATAAATTATATTATACAGTTATAATGCCAACGAGTTGAGCACATATCCAATAAAAAAAAAGCAGCCTGCTCCCAGTACTATGAGAAGGGTAAATAGACAGAAACATGAAAAAAAAAAAAATAAAGGAGGCTGTTTATGCATATGAAGAGACAGAGACAGTCCATAATGTCAGTTAGTCCTCTTGATAAAAGCATAGTGAATACATAGTAACACGGAGAGGAGCTAGCTACACACAGGCCACGTTTTCACTGCACCAGATGCCACGGTTGTGAAACTGCTGCCCCGGGACCAGGAGTGAGGCTTCAAGTGAAGTGTCCTCCGAACAGTTTCAGAGTGCTTAGAGTTGGCTGAGTTTGTAAGGTAGTTGTTTTTAGTCATCTGTTTTTCTGCTACTTGGGTGGCAACATGAGCTGTTCCACAACCGCTGGAGTGAAACTGGGATGTGAGGCCGCAGTGAAATCAAGGCCAGTGAGGAAGTAACAGACACACTGTCTTAGCTAGGATATCATAGTAGCATCTCAATAAACAAGACTCTGTATCAGCAAAACTAAGTTTGCACAACAACACACGTCAAGCGTTAAAGTCTTTTTTTTTATCGTTTTCCTTTGCTTTTCCAAACTCCAATTTTTGCATATATTCAGGTAAGAATAAAATGTTTGCTGGTCTGCGAGGAAGTGTTGCATCCATTCGTTCAGGACCCCACACAGAATCATCATCATCATCATCCTCAGCATCATCATCATCATCATACACACAGTTCAAGCTGCCCCTCCCTTTGCCTGAGAGAAACGGAAATATGAAGGGTCCTGCGGCGCAGCTATCATACCACAACAGACCAGGAGAGGGCGCCAGCTCACACCAAAAGAGGGAAACATTGATTTCACACACACCCTTTTCCACAGTTACAACATTGGCAGTGATATGAACGGAAGAGGGGGAGAGAACAAGGTGAGGGTCTATCAGCCGGGGCCATTTCATCATCAGAAGCAGCGTGACTTACATCATTCCACTTTTATCGACTCACAGACCAGACAGAAATGCTCAGCTTGGTGCCACCGCCGTTCTGATGTTCAGCCAAAACGAGCCTCGCTTTACCTTACATGAACCCCCAAGCAACTGCGAAATAGCTGGAAAAAAAACAAACAAACAAAAAAAAAAAAAACCCAAAGGCGACTCTTTGATATGAAGAGCACCTAAAAACCTTGACAAGTTTTATTTCAGTGTGACCTCATCGCAGAACGACGTCTCAGAACTCACAGTCGCTATGACTTTGGTAACAGTTGTGCTTCTAGATGAGAGAAATAGAAAGGCTACCCATAGGGAGAAACAACTAGAAAAACGTAACAAAGACAGAGGGTGAAGGTGATACATGGTTTAGCTAGTACACAGCTCCAAAACTCAGAAAAGGGCTCGGCTATGGATTTACATCTAAGGAGTAAAATATCAACCAAAAAAAATAATAATAATAATAATAAACAAAAAAAAAACAAATGTTTGTTTACATGATGCCAGGTTGTTTGCTGTGGGATTCCCTGTGCTATCAATAGACCAATTCAAAGCAACTCACTCCGTGTGTGTGTGTGTGTGTGTGTGTGTGTGTGAGTGTGTGTGTGTCCGCTGGCTAATGTTCTTGCAGGCAGATTAGCCACAGTAAATCCACCAGGAGCAGAAATCTCTCCCATGATGCTGACGGGCTGACGTGCCCTTTAAACCGCAAGCTTTCTTTGCAACCCTGTCGCCGTGGTAACGGCCCTCAATATGTGGCTGCGCGCACACATACACTCAAGGTTTCAAATACCTACACTACCCCTGTGATTTGTGTGTGTGTGTGTGTGTGTGTGTGTGTGTGTGTGTGTGTGTGTGTGTGTGTGCCAGTGAAACAGTGTCTTCTCTAACTCTCTCTTCCACTTTGCTGTAGGAGAAATTTAAAGTACACTTGGAAGCTAAATGTATCACTCACTCTCTCTCTCTCACACACACACACACACACACACACACACACACACCCCAACCCCTCCCTCTTCCCTTTGAACCTTAAAAAAAAAAAAAAAAAAATTCTGGCCAATGTGTTGTCTTCTCAAAACACTCTCAAAGGGAGAGACGAGAGACTGACAGATATTATCAGCAAACACACACTCGCACCCACACACTGAAGTTGCATACACACATCCTCTAAAGGACAGCGGTCTCGCCTTTGACCAGAGTTCATCCCGCGACCCCTGAAGGTCAAAGTTCACGTGGGGGGGGGCCCGGAGAAGGTCAAAGGGTGAAAGGGAGGCGACCTGACGAAGAGTTGTGACTAAGTGGTACCGAGAACCGAGGCGGCGGGTGGCACGTGGCGTCTCGGCGAGCCTCTCTCCCCAAAGCTAAGGTCTAATGGTGAGCCCAACAGTCACAGAAAGAAAAAAAAAAAAAGAGAGAAAAAAAGCCAAGTGTGCAAAATCCCTGCTTTGTGACACACACACACACTCACACACACACACACACAAAGCAGACACACACGCGTATCTGACCGTCTCTCTCGTCCTTACTCCAGTGCAGGTTAAGTGAAACCCGCTGGAATATACACAGTGTCAAAGTACTCAGATACGCGCTCACACACAAACACACACTCTCACACACACACCAGCTGACAGGGCTTATAAAAGGTTAGCTCTAGTGAAGAGATAAAGTTCCTGGCGTTAGTAGAGTCAGACTCTCCTGTCACAAATGTCTACACTCCTCCATAGAAAAAGAAAGGAGCAATTCTAAAGGACCGGAGGAAGAGTAGGAGGAGGAGGTGAGAAAGAGCAAAGGAGAGGAGGTTAGGGAATGAGGGGGGGGTGGGCAGGAGAGTAGGTCCCGTGCTGCCTCCATGTAAAAACTGTAAACACCACTGCTACTCCGGTAAGTCTGTAGAGAGACGCAAACGTTCTTTGTGGTCGTCGAGAACAAGATCATCATCAGATCGATATGGAACACACAGGACTAGGCAGCTTATAGCATAGAAAGAGAGAGAGGAGGAGGAGGAGGAGGAAGGGGAGGCCAGTTCGGGACTACAGCCTGGCTGGGGGTCGGTTATAAAAGGAGGAACAGGAAAGACGTCTCCCTGTTTGTCTTAGAGCTTCTTCTTTCGGGAGCCACAGTGGAAGAGAGAGAGTGAAAGAGAGAGAGAGAGAGAGAGAGAGAGAGAGAAAGGGGGAGAACGGCGGGGCAAGTCGTCCCTCTACTCAGCCCCTCACAACAGGAAAGGGTTGGTGGTTCCGGGGGGCTGCGTCCCAGCCTGGGGGGGCATGGCGGTGCTGACCAGCGGCTGGGGCATGGAGGCCGGGATGCCCACACCCATTCCCATCCCTCCTGTGGCACTGACCCCCATGCCGGGCATCATGCGGCCCATGGGGGCCAGCCCTGCCAGTGGGACCACGGTGATGGGCTGCGGGGGCATGGAGGCAAGCGGCATGGGGTCGGCCATGGAGGACATGAAGCCTGAGGGCATGGGGCTGACCCGCATCTGGTTCAGGGTGGGGGGAGCCGGCTGGCTCACCTGGAAGGGGTTGGCCTGGGCTGCTGGAGCTGAGCTGCCTGGATAGAGAGAGAGAGACAGACAGAGAGGAAATGTGAGTGAGAACAGCAAGAACGAGGACGGCGTGAGGAAGCTGTCTGCAGCTGAGGCTCTGACAGAAACACAGCCTAACATCTTCCAGCGTAAACTGAAATCATACGTTTGACAGTTCCGGTCTTCACCTCTGATTCTGAGTCACTTGTTAAAGCCTGTGTAAAATACCCAGTGCAGTCACACCTGCAACCCAGCAACAGGACATCTGAACGTTTAAAACACACCACCTGGAAATCCCCATTCATACCAGGGACTCTGACCTTATCTGGGGGCTGCCAGTGGAAGAATGACATGGTAGGAAATAAACAAACACACAGAGAGATGACATTCAGAGATGAAAATTCACAGAATGAAATCAGCATAATTGATGATGCGTTGGGGACCATAAACAGTTGAAGAACCACACCGCTTAATGAAAGAAGAAACGTTTCAATTTTGTTTATTTATATATATCACTATGGTGTGTTACTGCCATGTTATGCTAGCAATAAGCCACAACAGGCTTTACTTTACACCATGACTCTTCTGGAAGCATGACTGCTGAGGGCCAACTGCTTACACTGTTAGCCTTTTGTAACATTTGTTCCATTTTTGGCACTGCTTCAGCGAATATGGCCCAAAACACTGAATTCAGCAGTTTTACAACTTTCCCTTGCCCTTATCTTGACTACTGACTCTTGTGGTTTTGGTTTAAGGGAATACCAAGGCCTGAATATCTATTATGCCATTCTTTCCCCATTCAAGTCCAGACAGGAGTTCATAGCTAGGATGGGCGGGGCAGGGGTGGTGACAAGTGAGAATACATCCACACTGATGAATCTTTTAAAATGGCATTTTAAAACTAAAACAATCCATGTCTGCATGAGTGTTTCGGCACTGCATCAGAAATAATCTCCATCCATACTAACATGCCAAAATTGCACATCACAAGACCATTCACGTACACTGGGCATGCACATGCCGCTGTAAACAGGAAGCAGATTGTCAGGTACAGCGGAAGCAGAGCCAGCACTAAAGCTAAAGGCTAGGCTACTGGAAACACAGGATATGTAAGCCATCTATTGTCACGGCGGTGCTGGGGAATGTGAACTCGTTGGCCGACAAGACCGACGAGTGAGCGGCGCCGCGATCTACTGTCTCAGAGAAACGCGCCTAACCGGCAACACTAGCCTGATGCTAATGCCTAATGTAAATGTGAGTGGCTGGGAAAGCGGAGAGGTGACATACATGCAGTGACATAATGACTTCAAGGTTCATAAACTGAGCCAAGTGTGAAGTGGCACTAGCTCTAATCCAAACTAGCACTAGGGTTGCTGGTGGAAGAGGGTATGAGTGATGGAAGTGTGTGTGTTCTTGGCCGTATGTATATGTGAGTGGTTGCTGGCGCTGAGATGAAGCCAGGAAGGAGTTAACTGCAGGCCTTGGCTGGTCAGAGCTGCCGTCTAATCACTACAGATTAGCAGAGTACAGACTCTATGCCTGACTGTGTGTATGACCCCTCTCTCAGTGCTGAAGCTAGGAATGTAATATTGAATAGTTATAGCTGATGTTAATTTGGCTGCCTGCTTATATAAGTATGTGTTTGTACATACTTATTAAAAGTCAATTTCCTGAGCATATGCACTAAAACACTAAAATGATGAGACTGAAACACTGCTTCAGTCTCATCATTCAGTATCTCTATAAACCTCTAGAAATATAGATGACAGTCTATAAACATGCAAACACGTGTCATAAACAGAGAGTAAGGACACCAAATTTCACCAAATGACATATCTCGTATTTTGCACACCCTCCACTTCTCCCCCTACCTGTTGACGCCAAGAAAGGGTTGACTGCCGGTGCGGGCTGGGCTGGTTTGGTAACCAGAGAGTCCAGATTGACCAGGGCTGCGTTGGGACCGAGGAAGGACTCGGGGGTCTTTCTGGTGGGGTTGGTGGTGCTGCTGGAGGTGGGCAAGGGGTCAAACAGGTCCAGGCTGCTGCTGCTGGCTAAACTGGCCTGGGAGGGGACAGACGACGCTACGCCCACATCACCTGAGGAACAGAGAGCACTGGTAGTTGTATATCATGCTATTCTCTGACCTCCTCTGTGCATTGGGGGGGGGGGGGGGGGGGGGGGGGGGGGGGGGGGGGGATAAAATCCATGGAATATCACTCGCAACAAGGAGAGATTATGCCATGTCTGATGTTTTGATTTAGGGAAGAACAATAAAGTTCTTTGTAGAATGAAAGCAATTACTGTCATCTTGAATTTCACAGTGTAAGGCTTGATGCAGATTCTTATGTGCACACACAAAATACACCCGTAAACCAAGTTTATCCACAAGATAATCTTCTAAAATGTAAGAATATCCACAAATCTAACCTCTCACAGGTCTACAGTTTCTGTCAAATGCACTTACACACACATACAAATTAACTCCAATAAAACAACCAGAAGATGCTGTTATGGGAGCACCTCAGAGACAGACTGCCAAGCCATTTTTGCAGCGGAGACGTTTGTAAGTGCACTCAAACACTCACATGCCCAAGACACGGGTGGTCAATTTCACAAGTAGGAAATGCCAGACATGGAAACTATCTTGCGATGCAAACTGTCACAGAACAGGAGCTTGAAATATGCAGGAGCTGAAAAAGCTTCTGACAGGATCAGACAGACTGAGTGTCCCTGAAAATCCAATGGCTCCTGCACATTTCAGCCCAATTTCAGTGCCAGCTCAACCAGTAATGCTTCTTCCGCAGCTCATTCAGCAGCGTTCTGCTTCCTTGCCCTCGGTGAAGCTTCTGTCCTTGGCAGATAATAAAGTGAGCGAGGTTGTCGTTGGGTTGGGAGAAGCGTCCTTTTTGTCTCTGGGAAAAGAAAACTTGAATCCCCATGTTTGTGTTCCCTGTCCCCTTGCCCTTGGCCATATCAGAGGTGTTTGCACTGAGCTGGAGCCCCCCCACCCCAAAAAAAGCGGAGGCTGCCAAACCACATGGGAAAAAACAACCAACACTCACACCTGAGTAAGACTGTTTCCAGAAACCCTTTCATACACAGAAAAGAGGGTGGAGAACACTGGAGGAGAATCTGTAGGTTGTAATAAACCAGACAATAAGCATGGACGACAGATCTGAAAGAGGTTTCACAAGCTGGCTGACCCAGGACCAGCACTTCAAAGCGATACATAAAGGCAACGTTAGGCTACACCACAGTGACATGGGACCAGACCAGAGCAAGAACCTATTTTTGTTCAAAGTGATTTTACATGATTACAACAGCATTTAATTTGATCTGCAGTGGAAAAGCACCACCGTTTATTAAAAAAAAAAAAAAAAAAAGCATTGCAGTTGTTTTAATACTTGTTCTTTGCTCAAGTCTGGCGATATGTGACTAGAAAGACAAGACAAACAGTGTGTCTGTGTCCTGCAAAAACCTTCAAAAAAAAATCTGTTTTTCAGGAATTCAGGAAAACCCAAGAAAAAATGTAACAATTTGATTTGTTAAAGACTACTTTGAAGTAACTGTGGATGAAAATGTTAAGCTCAACATTTAAAATGCAAATTGTTTTCTTTTTGCAGGACACTGACACACTGACTCCGTAATGTATCATTAGAAAGACGAAGACAGGGTGAGTACCAGTGGGGACAGAGGAGGAAGAGCGCAGGCTGTCAAACTCTGAGAAGTCCTCTTTAGACGTACCGTTGGACGCACTGAACAGGTCAAAGCTACCTGGAGGGGGGACAACACGCACGCACATACATACATATGAACACAAAAATACACACACCGCACACATGTTTACAGGAACACACACACACACACACACGGAGACAGATGGAAACAGACAAACATGAGTATGATTGAGCATGGAAACTCTGACACAGGTGAACACAATTTTGAAGAGCTGCACTGATGTAAAAGAATATGTATTTGCATCCATATCTAAATAAGCATGTTAATGTGCGTGTACTCATGTGTGCTTGTCGAGGCCCAAACGCACTGAAAACGATAACTGATGGTAGCATTCAATGATTTGAAATGCTACCATCACAGAAGCAGCAGTATTTAAGGAGGAAGTTTCTAGACTTTATATAGTATTAGTAATTTTGGGCCTTAAGACATATTGAGACCACCAAAAAAAAAAAAAAAAAAAAACTCCAGCTGAGTGCAATTATGCTGTATTTCCACGAGATAATTATCATAATAATTATTATTATTATTGTTGTTATTATTACTATTGTCATCCCATCTTTGCCTGATGCTCCAGTTTGTTGCAGGGGACTTGTGGCCAACAGCTGTTTTCCCCTGTTATCAGCTGGTAATGTTAATGTATTTACTTTTTTTAATAATGTGAGACACTGGGGAGGTGACAGATTCATGGCAACCCAGCCACCAGAAAGAAGAGGCTTTTACCAGACAGCTGTTCGCCTCCCCTCTCCAATTAACTTTGTCGCCTGTTGCAAAATAACAGCAGATCCAGTCTGTCTGCTTCTGCTTTGACGTCTCTAAATTGAAACACCGAGTCCACGCGTCAAGGTGCTTTGAAGCCAGTGTGTGTCATGCAACTGCAAACAATGCATTTCGATTGGAAAGTGGGTTTGACGTGCGTTAAAGTGCGTTTGGGCCTTCAGAGTGTGTGTTTCTCAGTTCAGTTAGCCAGCCATCATCTGAAGTCTATTTCACTTCTAAAACTACAAGGTGCTTCGAGAGAGCAAATCTCTGCTGAACAATTCTCCAAACTTGCCGTTACACCAAAAGACATCATTCCTATCACTGCAATACTGTTAAATTGATTTTCCGACCCAGCAAATATACCCTCAAGATCCGAGCTCCGAGTCTGTACGGCAGCTAGTTTTATGGCTATAGCTAAAAATCAATAATCATCTAATAGCAGAAATCCTAGATCACTGCCAAAATCTAATCAATTGTTCCTTGGCTCCAGGCCTATCTGTCTGGTTTATTTAATGGACACAAGCTATTGAGATTTCCTGGTGACAGAAACTAACTAACAGAGCTGGTGCAAGTAAATACAGCTGGCAAACCAGGAATAGTGGATTTTGTGGATGAACCAGCAACTGTACACCAAAGAAGCTTTTTTTCTCCCTGCCCTTGTGGTCACCTGTGTTGGAGGTCTTGGGGCGGGTGGCTGTGGAGCTCCAGGGATCAGAGGCAGGAGTGGAGTTGGACCCCCAAGGATCATTGTTCTTAATGGGTGGAACAGAAGGAGGAGCGCCCCAGGGATCCACTGGCACTGCTGGCTTAGGGGCAGCCCCTGGGAGGGAGGAGGAGAGGTGGGGTTAGATGTGCGGACGGAGAAGGAAACATGGGACAAGAAGAGAGAATGAATGCGTAGGATACAAAACATGCATAAAAAAGCAGTTGTGTTGCACTGCATGTCAGGTATGCGATTTAATCGTGGTGGTTTTCAAAGTGGGGCGCGGAACAAGGAAGAGTTTCATCTCACCAATTTGAATTTGACATCTAAACAACTCAATACTTAACACAAACCAAAATATCTTTTCATACCAAGGTCCTGACCGCAAAATCACTTCATATGGGGGTCTTAATTAAAGTCAGCTCGGGGGTATGGAACATGATAAAGGTTGAAGGCTGCCTGATCTAATCTACATTTACTATTCAACGGCCCTCCGTGTTCATTTCATTTCATGTTAAATGTTTCAACACATTCCTCCCCAGCACCTGCTTCCCCTCGTTGCCTGTGTCTCCACACACCATTTCTTCACTATATCCCCTCCACCCCACCCCTTCTCCTGTGTGGAGTAATGCTGCTGGGCCAGTGGAGCAGCATTCCTACTTAACAAAGAGTCACAGTGCTGAGCTGCAGGTGGAGAGAGCAGATACGGGAAACTCACTCGCACACAGAGAGAAACGAACGCAGCCAACAGTCGACTCAATGCACAGACATTTCCCTGTGCTTGCATCCACATAAAGGTCATTGGTTTTCATTAATGTGCGTGTGTGTGTGTGTGTGAGTACCATAAGACTGCCAGGGGTCTGTTGTGCCGGCAGCGGCCCCAGCACCCCAGGGGTCGGCCCCGGAGCCCGGCTCCGGAACGTCCATCAGATCCATCAGAGAGGACTGAGGCTGGAGAAAGAAAGGCAGAAGAGAGGAGGAGGGTAAAGAGACAAGGGAGGACAGAGAAGAAAGAGAGAGTGTGAAGGGAGGAGGGAGTGGGAGGACAAGTGTGGAGGAGGTAAAGGAGGGAGGAGGGGTGAAGCATGGAAAGAAAAAGGAAGACAGAAAAAAGAAGAGTGGGTGGAGGAAATAAACAGAGGGAGTAGGTGAGGGGAAAACTTTTTAGGGCCAGCAATTTATCTGCTGGCTAATTATCTTCCTCTACGGTATATTTACATGATTTAACATCATATTGATTGATTCTAACTAACTAGTATCTTGACCATTTTCCCACTGCTTTCTCAAGGTCAAGACGTATGCCATCCCCAAACTGCAACAGCCAAAACAGCACTGGAGAGCAAAGACAAGCACAGTAATCAGATGTCTTTTAAAGACTCTTAAATTTCCTGATTTGAGGTATTTCCTGTTGAAACAGGATATTTGGCAAGGACATCATGCAGGGAAAGGATTATTCTCAAGTGTAAACCAATTTTAATTTACACCACTAGTGAAGGATGATGTCACCATTTAAGATCCTCTGTTTCACAGGAAGTAGGAATAGGTCGATAAACACTGATAAACAATGATCTCTAAACAGTGAACCCGTTGGCCTTCAGAGGATAGTCACTCTAAATAGTGGAAAATGGCAAAACAAGCACAAGTATCCTGTAACAAAGACTCTGCAGAATCAAAGCTGTCCTAATATACTACATACTAGTATTATGAAACCCAGATCTAGGGACAGATGCAGGTGTTTCTGAGCAGTCCATGGACTGTATTGCATTATTGACATGACATAATACTACTGCAGTGTTCTATCCAAAGCACCACAGAACAAAGAGTTTGAATGCATATGGGTGACTCCTGGGAAAATTAAACCCTTGAGACTGGCAGTATTCGAGCCATGGTCCGCCCGATGAGCTACACAGCAGGACCACACCGCTTAGTTTTGATGTAGAGCAGAATTAGTTTTAATAGACTGAGGGTGGAAATGCCATTATGTGCTGAGGCAACAATAAACATTTGCCAGTGCATGCTAGCAAGCCTGAGGTATGCTGCTGTTGCTTATGGTGGATGGGCGTGTGTGTAGTGTTAGTCCGTGAAACTGGCTTCTTAAACAATTCAATGTCACAGCAATTCAGAATGAAATGCAAAAAGAAATGAATGACTAAAATGCATTAGTATTTGTGCAAATTGATTTTTAAGTACACGTTTGCATCAATATTGAAACATTTAATTAAGAAAACCTAATGCAGATGCCATAAGGCACCATTAAGTGCAGTGCAATTGTCAAGAATAATTATTGATCCCGATTTTCAGCAAAGCAATCAGCATTATTGTTTTAGCCATTATCATGCAGGCCCACATAAGCTTCAGTTTAGCTCTGTGTGCCCTCAAGTCCAGTCTGCCAGCTATTCAGGCAGGATAATGATGGGCAATCTAGGCAGTCTATTGCCAGTTAGCGGTCTCATTACTGCTACTGACCGGGCAGACAGGATAGGGAGAGACAAGACTATTTCAAGACTACGGTCATGATAAAGGAACAACTGAGTCACTCCAGTGTCTGTGTGTTACCTCTTTCTTCTTCTTGGCCAGTTTCCCCGAGCCTGGTCCCTCCTTCTTGCTCTCCTCTAGGGCCATCTGTAGTCTCAGGTCGTCTCCTCTGCGCATACGCTCCTCCTGCACACACCACAACAACGCAATGAGCACAAAAAAACCACACTCACCCTGAGCAATCAGACTCAAATAAGCAGTAAAACCCACTCACATCCTCAACGTGCAACATACAAGCAGATCAAAGTTAGCAGAAAAACCCATGATCGTCCTGAACATACAAGCAGATCAGCATCAGTGGTAAAACCCGCACTCATCCTGAACACACAGATCGGTTAGCACAAGAACTGGATGAGCAGATATTTGAAGATCAGGACATTGCTGCCATCTTAGCTGCGGAAATCCTAAAAGTAAATTCAAGTCGCTTAGATCATCAGAGACAGCAGCAACTGAGAATCATTGCTGCGATGGTTGTTTTCTACTTTCCACATGTTCACAAACTTAACTCCAAACTCAGGACCCCAGTGATGAAACTTATAACTAATTTTTAGGATTAAGTGTGTTCCTTGGGGAAAAAAAATGTCACTGTGGAGCCTAGAGAGGGTCATTGAAATGTTTAGATTTGCCTTACACTTACTGGTATGATGACATCTGCAGATTGATCTAATGCATCCAATGCACTTGTGCAGGGTGTTTCTTTAATCCTTTATTTATCCAGGGATGGTTTATAGCTCAGTTTAACCATTAAGTCTGTTTATCTAGAGTCTGTCAGGTAAGAGGACATGTCTTCTACAAATCCATTTAGCTGGTCAACTAATGACAGCTGGCAAAGCTAATAACATGTAAATTCATACATCTTTGGAGTAGGTGTTGGTCTTGAACAAACTCAACTATTAAAAACACAATATTGAATGCACACAAATCTGAATAATGATGATACAAAATGGGTGTCCTGTTGACTGAGCCAGAAGTGCTTCACTGTCCAAGCAAATCACTTCAGTGTGTCTTGGACAACAATGAATATCACTGTTTTAAATCACCAAGAGCAAATAGACAGCTCACATTCTATCAATGTCTACACTCTTATTTATGATGTTCTTACTGATATTTCCAGGGTTTTGCAAATTTGAACTGCTCTGTTCTGACTTGATATGGTTTAATGCTCTACTATGTTAGTATTAGGCTGTTCAAACGAGGGTGGGATGTTTTGAAAACGAAGCATTATAAAATGCACAAAAATGCATATGTTTTTGCAATACGAGCTGTACAAGGAAGCTGGGGACTGGAGCTGTTTGTTGACATCCCAGAGTTAACTGCAAATGCGAGTGCAAATACAATTAAAACAAAGTGGAATGATAAAAAAAAAGGTGACTCATTTGTATGGACAGAGAAGGAGGTTGAAGTCCTCCTCAAAATCAAAAATGAATACAAGTTGTTGAAATTAACTGCACGGTCAAAGTGGCACCTGTGCAAGCTCAGCATCCCCGCTGTGAGCATGTGCAAAGTAGTAAAGTCACACCAGTGACATTGTTTCATTTTCACCTGTCCACATGACAAAAGGAAAAGGCTGTTTTCACTCTGGAGAGCGTTTTCCTAAAGATGCATTTTCTGTGCCAGAAACATCATTTCCGTGTGAACACAAGTTTGAAACAGAAAGAAAAGGTTGTGTTTTCAAACAAACATACAAAAAAAATCCATCTCCATGTAGGCATAGCTTATCTTGGGTACAAGTGTGTGTACCTGCTCTGCAGCCTCTCTGCTCATGGCAAGGGCCAGTTGCAGCTGTAGCTCCTCCTCTCCACTGGTCTGAGGTCTGGCCTGCTCCAGCTCTGAGCCCGCATTGGGAGACGTGGCTGGAACACACACACACACACACCAAGAGCATGTTAGCATCACTGCCACATGGGATTCTACAACACACAACAAGATTAGACATAACAATGGATCCATTAGGTGCAAACCGGTGTAACAGATACACAAATCACATTATAGGCCTTTCTGATGAAATATAATGGCCTGCAATTAAATACTGTTCAATACACACAAGAACAAGAGGGCAAGGAACTTGGTGAGGACAGTGAAAGCCTGTCAAGAGTGTGAGTTACATTTCTGCTGATACTCAAACACAGCCTATATGTGTGTGTGTGTGCATGTGTGCGATTACGGGCCTTTGGTGAGCCTGTGAAGGGGAACATTTCCCTTCAGCTTATTGGATTAGATCAGGCCATGTGGCAGCACAGAAATACACACACTCACTAGCCATGTGGCCTGTGGGTAGGAGCATGTACACACACACACACACACACACACAGAGGCAATGCAGCCATGGGGAAGGAGTTCACACATCGTAGCGAGTGGATGTCAAAGAGGCAATCACAAAGGCAGCCTCAAGTGTTTTCTTTCATTCAGAGTATGACTGTGTGTGTGTGTGTTTGTGCGCGTCTTTTGCGTCTGGAAACAGGGACTTTGTTGTTTCCGTGGGAACCGTGGTGGGGGAGGTGATGACAAAGCGCAGTGACATCATCACTTCATGCTTCCCGTCCCATCTGTATTCTCTGTATATAATCTCCTTTCTGTTGCCTCACTCCTTTGCTTGTTTTTATTTCTAACTAACCAGCTAATGTAAGTAAATGAACAGAGTGCTGGGAGAGGAAGCAAAGGGCTTTCCGTGGTGGCTGAGTGGGGTTTGCATGGGCCTCATTTAAATCTAAAGCATGCTTTTTGAATATGGTACACCTCAATTACAAAGCCGCTTTCCCGTGGTTTGTTTTCAATACATGTCTTTTGCAATTCAAATCTTCTCACGGCCAGCGACTCTTGCACTTTTTAGCCGCCTCGACGACACCTTTCCAGTTCTCCTTCCATATATTCTTCATCTGTATTTTTTTCTCTGCCCGTCTCTACTCTTGTATGTTTTTTGCTCCATAGAAGAAAAAAAAAAGACTAGTCATGACATGCTCTTCTGATGGCGTGGACACTCCCAAACACTCCCAAAGACACACACACACACACCACAACACAAGCAGGGGGAGATAACAGCCGCTAAGTATTTTGTAAGCCGACTCGGCAACATCCCTTCCAGGACTAATATGACATATGAACCTGTAGGAAACAACGTATTATCTTGGGGCTAATCCCCACCTGGGTATGTCAAGAGAGCAGCCTGGTCTATGTTAAAATGCATAAAAGGTACCAGTGACTCACTGAGGATGTTCTTTATCTTTGTGGAAGAGGTTGTGCTCAATTACAAACTTTGGTTCCACATTGTGTAGGTCCCGTGACCTTTTTTTCTATTGGCATTTTGATTTACTCCCTTTCTCTATATTTAGAATTACTTGGCTATCATCACCTATTTCCTACAAAATAAGAAAATATAGTGTATAATTTTACATTATGATTGCCATTAAAATGTAAAATGTCAACCGGAGAGACATATGTAAAGACAGTCGCACAGAGACCAAACAACCCAAGAAACCTCACTGACATGATGACGACTTGGGGAAACACCAGCAAGTAGTTTCACTATTAGACATTGATACCCTTAAAACCTCTCACTCTGACTAATATCCGCTTCTGAGGAAGTCTTTGAATAGGCTTTCATCAGCAGATCTGTAAAACAGATTTAGCTCTATGTGTCCGCCACATTCATTTTTTTTTTTTTTTTTTTTTTTAAATTGACGTGGCTGACTGCACATCACTCGCAAGATATGTCGAAGGATATGTGAGCCCTGACAGAATTTAGCCTAGACAGCTAGAATATGACAGTAGCCCTTATTTGTCAGCAAACTATGTGTTTCAGATATAATCAGTGTTAAATATACATTACACGTCACTTATAAGTGTTCCATAATGGAGAATAATTGACTTGGACCGTCAAAAACATTATTTATGGGTCTGGTAAAACGCCGAGCACGATATCGCTCAAAATGGAAAATTCAGCTATCACAATTCCAATGCTAGAATACATTATGAGAGAAAAGATTTGTTCGGGAATTATTTTGTGTTCCATTTTTCTTGGACGGCCCTCAATCCAATGTTGGGTCACTAAATTGGCTCTCAATCATCAAAACTTTGAGAAGCCCTGGTCTACACAATTCATACTTGGACCAAATTGACTAATTCATTTTATGACAGCAAAAAAGGTGCACAATTTTCAGCATAGGGCACGGTGCAATAGAAGCCCATTGCCTAGTCTTGATCCATGATAATGACCATGCATCACAATGTACACAAACACAAAAACACGCATATGTATGGGCACACTCTTGAAGTGACGCACCCACGCACAAAAACCTGTGGCTCAGCCTTCCCATAACTCACATCAATTTACTCAGCATAATCAAAACTAATGTCTTAGGACTGAAGATCATTGTAACTGGAGAGGATCTGCCTTGCAACTCCAGCCTCTCCTCATCTCCAGGTCTTCAGTCACTCTCTGCTTCCCTGGCTGTGTGTCTCTAGGGAGGATGACCCGGGGTAGAGGTGTGTTTGGTTAGCTGCTGGGACATGAACCACGGTCTGCACATCGCCTACATTCCACCGTGCTTGCCTTAAATGGACACTGGACACGGACCAGTGCCAGTCCACACAACATGTTCAAGTAATAAGGTTCCATGTGGTGTTTTTGGATAATACATAATAATTCATATAATGGGACTGTACAAACACGCCTCTCAATGTTTCTGATTTTTTACAAATTTTTGAAAATGTTTGTTTAAATCATAAAGGTACATTAGTTTTGCCCCGTGGTGTGAGAAACTCAAAACACTCAATTTCTCAAAACTCAAAACACAAGGGCACAAAACGTCTACTTAGCAGCAGGAGGTGATTTCTTCACATTTAACAACACGGAATCATGGGTGGATAAATTGCTGTTTTCCTTTATGATGGTCACATAAATTGCTGCTTTCCTTTACGTTTTCACCCACGGCTATAATTAACATGTGGGATGCATGTAACAGGTTCTTTTATCAAACAGAATCTTATCCTCCTTGAGCTCTCCTTAAACCTCTCCCATGTCAACTGCAGAGCGACAGACAGCTTATACAACAACCAGGCTTCACAGCCACTAAGCCTAAACAGAGACTAAATTGGCAGCACGATAATATACAGTGCAACACTTGATATTAGCTGGAAGCAGAGAGGCAAATAAACACAAGTCAAAGCCAACGGAGGCAGACCAGTATCTTGCCTACCGCCGTGGGAATCTGCCATATATGGATGTTCGCTATTTGCTGGCATTACACACACACAGACACAACAACTATGCCTCCTGCTAGAAAAGCTTATGTCATTTTACCTTTGATATTTTATGGGCCTTACTGTTCAGCCATTTCCCACCACACAGTTTCTGTTTCTGATATTCAGTCTACTTGTTTCTTAGCTTGTCATCTTGATTTTTTGGCCAATATATATTTTTTGTGAAGATATTTTAATGAGCCCTTACAGAGTGTTTCATACCAATGCTAAGTCTGATGATTGTGTAAATGAATTAAAAACTAAAACGTCTGCGTACAAAAGCCTTAAGCCAAGCCTAGGCCTCCGCTAACATGCAACATAAATCACTACACTAAGCTGTGAAAATTTTGCTTTGGAGAAAGTGAAGTGGGCTGAGGATCGCTAGTGTCATGTTTAGCAGATTTACAAGGTGATAATAATGCATTAGATTTTTATCTCAGGGTGTCAACCACTAACTACCACCATAGTCACAGACACTCAGTCTCTTGTCTCTCTAAATGGAGAATTAAGCGGCTGCTAGAAGTCTGGGGAGTGAGTTGAGGCCGGTTCTTACACGAGCATGCTGAATTCTCGTGGGATTTCCGACTGCACTTCAAATACATTTTCCAGACATTTAGCTAAAAAGGAAAATGTATACTTTACCCAGACATACGTGGGAATGTTTAGGTGTTGCAAGTAAGGGCAGGCGCTATGCCTAGGGATGTTCAGGGGGAGGAGAGACACCGTGAGCACCCTGATGAAACAACCAAAACCTTCTCATGCATTTACAAAGAGCTACAACTATTACTCAAATAATCAATTAGTTGCCAACTATTAAATTAACTGCTGCTACTTTGATAATCAATTGATCATTCAGAGTCATTTTTACGGAAAAAAAAATAAATTCTCTCCCTGTAAAATGTGAATATATTCTGGTTTCTTTAGGCCTCTAGGACAATAAACTAAATGTCTTTGGGTTGTGGACTGCTGGTTGGGATAAAACAAGACATTTGAGGACAGCACCTTAGGCTGTGGGAAACTGTGTCAACATTTTTCACCATTTTCTGACATTTTATGGGCCAAACGACTAATCAGTTAATCAAGACAGTACCTAACAGGTTGACTGATGATGAAAATAATCATTAGTTGAAGCTCTAGACTCACCCCTTGGTGTGCAATGGGGAAAAGACTGGCAAGCATGAGATTTGCAGGCTGGTTGACTACAGCAGAGTTTCTCAACCTGGAGGTCTACTATACAAATAATTTCTGATTATTGTCCAATTTCTGCTTTTTCGCTGTGAAATGTTCAACAGTTTTAAGCTCCCAAACCCCCTCTAATAATGAAATGACAACCTGAAGAGTTAAAGTCATTTTCTGGTTAAACTTTTTCACCACTCAAAAGCAGTGCAGTGTGTGTTTGAGTGTGTGCGGCTGTGTGCGTACATGGGGGGTGGGGTGGGGGGGTTCTAGTTTCACTTTAAGGGGTCATGAATGCTGAGACCTTTTTGTTCTGTATTTGTATATTATGCATGCAACAGGCACTGCTTCCATACAAAATGTAAATAAAGTCTGTTTATTTTCTGATTTGTCACTTGTGCTTGTCTCTGTTGAAGTCTTGAGAGAGATACACTGAGGTTTATAGCCACTGAACTGAACCGAACCACCAAAACAACAAGCCATCATTAAACTTGAGACCGAGGAACTCGAGGGAAAGCTGCCTTTGGCATAGGCTGGTTAACCTCTGGGAAACTACAGCCTAAAAATAGTTAGACACACACATACAGGGTGTGTGTGGGGTGACGGGATATCTGCAGATTTCAGAGAAATCTGAGACATCAAATTTCATTTCATTTAATTTTTTTTAATTCCGTATCATGGAAACAATAGCTCATAATCAATCACAAGTTTGTTACATTTGTTCCAATCTATGATCGAAAAGGGGCAGGAAGAAGAAAGTCTTATCTTACCAGCCCCTATCTCAAAAAAATAAAGCAGTAAAATAAATGGATGGTCTCTCCGCCAGTCATTTAATAGTCCTTACTTATAGAAAATACAAGAGTAAGAAAAAAAACCATACACAACAACTCACCATTAACAAAAAAATAATAATAATAATAAAAAAAATAAATAAATTAAATCAAAAACAACCACAGATCTTTTACCTGTCAATTTTGTATTGTCTAATTATTTTTTCTTTACACATTTTCTTGAACAGATGGATGTTAGTACATACTTTTAAATCAACTTTTAAAGAGTTCCACAATTTGACACCACATACAGATATAGACATTTGTTGGTGCATATGGATGTTTAAAATCAAATTTCCTTCTATGGTCCTCCTGCTTCTCTGAATTTTTTTTTTTTTTTTTTTTTTTTTTTGTATATTTTCTGGCAATGCTCTGTTTTTTGCCTTGAACATAACTAACAAAGTCTGTAACTCAGCAATGTCCTTAAGTTTTCTTAATCCTGACTTAACAAATAATCCATTGGTGTGTTCTCTTGCATCCACTTTATGTATAATTTGTACTGCTCTTTTCTGTAAAATAAACAATGGCTTGATATTAGTGGTGTACGTGTTTCCCAAGACTTCAATACAATAACTCAAATAAGGCAAAATAAGTGAACAATGCAGAATTCGCACTGCCTCTACCTGCTTTACTTTGTTCAGAACAAAAATATTCTTGGACACCTTTGTTTTAATATATTTTATGTGAGATTTCCATGTAAGGTTTTCGTCCCTAATCACACCCAAAAATCTAAATTCAGATACCCTCTCAAGAGCAGATCCATCAATAGATAGTGAAAATTTTCCATCCTGTTTCTGTTTAGAAAAGAATAAACTTAGAATTAAAATTGAATTTGATACCACTGAAAAACTGAAATGAAGCTGACAAACCCTGTTTCCAACAAGTGCTGAAAAAACTAAGACTTCTAACAACTGCACTTAAGATGCTTTATTATTTTTGAAAGTCTAAGATTCAAAAAATCAGAACTTTTCAGACTTCTGGTTGAGCAGCGACAGTCACACTTGGATGGCCGTTCATTCACACCCATGCTGAGCAACAATACCCGGAAAGTTCCACTGGAATCCCAACAATCCCTGCAACAACGCCCCCAGCGACGGGCCAGCCCTGCTCTGATTTGACCGGTCTCTTCTTCCCTTTTCTCAACTGATGACTCAGCTGCTGGAGCTTCCTCCTCAGAGCCACACGCTCAAACATCATTTTCATACGCAGGAATGCGGGCCACACACACAAACTGAAACATGAACACACAGGCTGAAAAAACACACACACACACACACACACCAAACTTACAAGCAGACATCTCAGATATACACACGTTCACTCACACACAGCCACCCCGCTGTGCACTAAAGGTGGGAGGTCAAAGGTCAGTGTGGGTCTGTGTGAGGATAAAAAGGAAAGGCGCACAGGGTTCACTCTCTCATTTCAACCTCTCCTCCTCCCCTCTCTGTTCTTCCGACTCTTTCCCTGTATCTTTTACCCCATTTCCTAACCGTAGTCCGTAACTTCTGCTTCTTTTCAACTCCACCCTCCTCTCATGTCATCATTCTCTTATTCCATTTCAACTTCTGTTTAGTGTGAAACTTCAAGGTCTCTGCTTTAAGATGTTTCAATAGTGAATTGCAACAGAAACAAGCTAAGGAGCTGTAATGTGTGATCCTTTAAGAAATAATTTGTGACATTTTCAAATAAATATAGGTCAGTTATACTGGTAGTGATGTGTTTTGCGCCAAGAGTTGGGTTATCACCTGCAGAAACTCAAACTCCATCAACAGAAAATCCAAGGAAAAAGACATTACAGTATCGCCCACAGTTTGTTTGACAGGTCATCTCTAGGAAGCACAGTGTAGAAATACAACAACAGTGTGGTGTTTTTCTTTGCAACAAAGATTTTTCCAAGAAATACTATGTCTTTGATAGTTCTTTTAAAGTTGCATTTGTTATATGGACTCCAACGTGGCATAATACATGAGCCTCTTCTTGAAATATCAAAAATGTCAGTGATCTATCAATCAACCATGCTGCCTACTTTAAGAATACTTAAATGCTAAAGTAGTGAGCTTTTGTAGGAAATCAGTACCACAAGTCTCAGCATATTCCTACATTACTGATAAATTCATGAAAGGATGTACATAGTTCATTAACAGATAGAAATCAGTCTTTCATAAACCTTTCTTCCTCAAAGGTTTTAAATCCCTTTCCATCTTTCTGTCTCAGCATGGTCTCTCCTCTCTCTTTCAGCTGTCTCCCTCTCCCCATGGCTCTCTAATTTGTCTCTCCTCCTCTCTGTTTCCACATCTCTCTCTCTCAGGATGAGTGTATCTCTGGGAAGAGGAGCAGATTCTTCTGTCATGTCAAAGCAATGGGGGATGGGGTGAATTCAACTTCCTCTTCTCTGTGTGTGTGTGTGTGTGTGTGTGTGTGCGCTGAGGAATGTGGCCCTACTGCAGGCCTGCAAGCCAGAGATGGAGCAGGGGGAGGGGCTGGCTTCGGGATGTAGGCCAAAGTTTCACCAAGTGGGACAGGCAGAGAGGAACGGACTGTGTGTTGCATTAACATATAAAACAAGCATTGGTGTGTGTTTATGTTTGGCAGAGCCAATACTCACAGCCGTGGTAGGAAGCAGGTGAGCCCTCTGACCGGCCGTACTCTTCACTGTAGGAGGTGGAGAGGTTAGGTTGGGACGAGCCACGTCCGAATCCCATCTGACTGCCCCCAGTGGACACCTGGGCCATGCGCTCTTTGGTCTTCAGAGCCTGAGACCTGGTAGGATGGAAAAACAAACCCAAAAAATCAACTGCCACAGAATCATACCATAAGGTGCATGAGAAGATTCTCAGTGTTTATGGTAAAGAAACATGTGGTTCACAGCCACAACTAAATGGGCAAAACAATACTTTATCATACCTGTAGCCTGTAAGGGGATGAGATGCATCATAGTTTTGATTTGAAAACACCACAGGAAAAAATATTAGAGTGAATAACAACATGGTAACAGTAAGTGTGATGTACCCCTACGAATGATGCAGTCCGCCCACGACTGGTTAGTGACAACTTTGCTAACTTGCTCTGACCTGAAATGGAAGGGCCACCCAGTTCCCACTCAGTGTCTGAGGTATCAAATGTGGTAAAAAGATAGGTGGGCGGACAAATAAACAGGTCCAACCCAGATATCATTGAGGTAACAGACTGTTTTCACAGGAGCCTTGGTGACATAATAGCAGGTAAACCCAGGAGTTACTATTGACATTAAAGAAGGTTCTGTTCCATTTAGATCTAACAGAGCCAGGGTCCTGGTGTTGTTCATGTTGGCACACTGTAAATAACTATATAATTTTCTAATAAGAAATACATATTTTGCTGGCACATAACCCTGCTGGCAACACACAGCAGCATAATTTTCTATTAAAAAAAAAAAAAAAAAAAAAAAAAACAGGAAGCTTAAAGCAAAGGCTAAATTTTCATTAATTACTTATCTCCTTGAGAGTAGACAGGTTTCCTGTTTCCTACAACAAACAGAGTTTCATGCAGCATTATCAATATCTCATTAAGCCATGCAATCACTTAGTGATGGAAAAGGTCCATATTGGAAATAGAACATAATCAAAATAAACCTTCATACTTCCTCCCGCCCAAATTTTGCACTAACCATATTCAACTCATGAATAAAACCATGACATTAAACAGATAGCAAAGGTTTTTGAGTCGGCTGAGTCTTCTTAAAGATGAATGTTTGCAAAATGTTGGAAATGATTCAAAAGTGTGCTTTCATGACTGAATCAAGGGATACCAGCACGAGTGATTGCACACGTTCGAGGTGAACCGTCCCTCGAATCTGTGTGTGCTACTAGAGGATAAATATTCCCTGGTGTAATATTTCTAAAAGTAAAATGAATCACTAGAATATAAAGCACTGGTTCTGTATAAACATTTGCACTGCATCACTTCTTAATGCAGATGCCACTGTTTTTTCCCCCAATACAGGTTCTCAGTTGAACACAATACAAGGTTAACAATCTTCAAGGTTGAAACTAAAAAGGTCAAAACACATCTGATTAACTGTTCGAGACTGAGACCGGAAAGAACAAAAGAAAAAGTCCAACTTTCTACTATAGTTGATATTTGGCAGTACATGATAGCAGGTTTCAGCTTCTACCACAAAGCACTCCTAAAATGCATAAATACATGATGACTCCAAAGTTTTATCTACACTTGTCATTTCAACTATTTAAAATCCGATTTGTAATCTTATTAGAAATGCCTGACCTCTCTCCTTTGAGCCGATCCTCGTCTTTGAGCAGGACAACCAGCTGCTTGCTCTTCTCCCTGACGTTGATGCCCTGGTCCTTGCCGTCTCGGTCAATGTACTGGAAGTCCTTTAGTGTCTGGATGGCGAAGATGTTCTCCTTGCACTGCAGCGCCACACGCTCCGAGCCTGTCTTGATCAAGTAGTCAAGCAAGGTGAGCGCCTTGTAGACATGGCGCCAGTTCTTGCCGTGATCGTTGAGCCGTTTCCAGATCATACTCATGATCTCACTGAAGGCTACCACATTGTAGGTAAGGTCGGCGATCTCGGACATGAGCGAGGACGAAGGGCCCCAGGGGTCATTGGAAGTGGCCTCCCGCACCTTCTTCTCGGCGTCCGAGTAGTTGTTGACCATGTTTTTCATCTGGCGGCGGATGGTGGAGCTTGCCATGGTGGCAGTGTGGCGATGAGACACAGGGAAGAAACACTCTGTAAACTCTCACACAGCAGAGGAGTTAGGACTCCCGAGAGTTCGGGTAGAGAGTCTAACACACACACACACACAAAGGGTGTAAATGTGTGTGTGTTTCAGATGAGGCTTCTGATTTTTGTCCGTGCGTCTGTGTCCGTTTTCACGGCACGGCAGTGGCGTGCATACGTGTAAATGGGCGTATGTGTGAAGGTGTGTGTTCTTTGAATATGTGTGTTCTGTGGTTATGAGGCTTCTCCAGCCCAGAGTGGTGTTCGTGAGTCCTCCACAACAGCGTCTGTTAAAACCATCTCCACACACAAAGTGCTGGCTGCACACAACACCACGCCATCACCTAGGACAGATGGAGAAATAACAGGTTACTGGCAGGAAGGAACAACAAATACACTTAAAAGACAAAGCATAGTTGGAAAAAATTATGACATTTCCAAAAGGGTGTAGCACCTCTACACTGTAATCAGTTTCTAAATAAGTCACTTCATCTGACAGAAATTATTTATCGATTAATCCACCACCAATGTCTGCCATATTTAATTCAGCCCACCTTATATTACAGGCACTTATGAAGAAGAAAAAAAAATATTCAAGATCCATCTTTTCCAGAATACCTTTGTGACCTTTAATTTTAATCTAACCTTAACTAGAAAGATGGTCATATCTGGGGTGTGACAGACAACTGTCACTGTCATCTCAGTCTCCACACCTGAATGATAGGTTCATGTAGAACAATCTGTATTTATTGCATCCACTGCAGAGTCTTCCTTTTACAAACTAGACAGCACAAGATGTTTCATAGTTTCTCACTCAAACATCTCAGTTTTGCTGTGTTAAAGAAAGCCGGCCTCCCACATATTATACAAGGCCAGGGTGGTGTGACTAAGAGCTGTTTCCACTTTGATAATCTTAGTTGAGTTTACAGTAACCTGACTCAACTGCAAATTACAAGGCAGGGCGATGAGAGTGAATCATGTCAGGGCAGTAAGAGTCTGTGGAGCCACAGTATAAGGTGGTGAAGTTGCTTGTTGGGTGGGCTCTGAGTACAGTGAAAAAAGACAAATGTGACCTCTTACGAAAACACAAAACATTTAAGAACACAGCAAGGTTATTGGAAACCAATCAGTGCTTGTATGCATGGAAAAAAAACATTCAAAGAACTCATTCACAAGCTTGTGAAGAGGAAATACAAAACACTTTACATAATATGTGGGAATATTTAGGTCACGTACTAGGTGATAGGGGAGGAAACTAAACTTTTCAATCTACTGGCTGAATTATTCATTGTCATTTTCAGTATTTCACAATGCAAATGGACTTTAGGAAACAATTACAGTCAAGCTTGAAGTATGAATAATAGCGGTTTACCTCCCAAAATGCTTACTGAGTGGACAAACCAGCAACAGTCAAACCTTTACCAGTGACTGGTGTACATTTCCCACAATACTTGGTGGTCAAAAAATAAATCTAAAATAAACAAATGAATAAAGAAAACAAAAGTTGGAGCCAACTATGTCTACACAAGTGTTTGCCATCACTTCATTCAGTATTAATGACAACACAATATAAAACTTGTCCAACAGGAGGAAAATATCACCTGACATGTGAAATGCTGCCAGTTGTGGAAGTACAGCACCTATTGTTTCGGAAGAGGCTCTGTTTTATTAGGCCCCTCCTACACTGTTTATTATCTGGTGACCCATTCTGAACAAGTGGCAAAAAAGAAGAGAATTATGTCAACTTGCTCATGTCATGGTTTTATTTGATGGTTGATGTTTATGCAATATGTACATATTTAATTATGACACTGAATGCTACTGATGCACCTGTTCAGTGCTGTCTGGCACCAATGACAGTAAACTGACTAATACTGAGATGGACCTTTACCTGCCAGTCTGCTTAATAAAGTACTCATACCAGTTCTCTGTGCACCTTATGTCATTGTATGTCAAAATAAGAGCCACATTTTAAGTGCAACTAATGATCGAACAAGGAAAAAGGGGAAAAACATACTCAGGTCACGCTGTTTGTATTCTTTCCCAGCAGCAGATTCAATATGTTGTTGGCCAAGATATCCCTGTGAGACATCAGGGCACTGAGTGAGTAAAAAGGTGTTTCCACCCTTTGATGGGCAGCAGGGGAGTCAAACAATTTCCAGTCTGATGATGACGAGGAGACTGATGACTACTCTGTCCTGCCTCTAACAAATCAGTAGCCCAGCTGGTACTCACTTCCTGACACACACACACACACACACACACACACACACACACACACACACACACATCACATCACATAAAAGGGTGCAGACCGTTACAGCTGTCTAACATACGTCACTAAAAGTTTCATATGAGATCTGACTTAAAGGTGCACACATTAAAAGGACCAATGTCAGACTGACATACTATACACAGCCAAAATGTTTCTAAAACAATTTTTTCCTACAGTCCAAGAGCCCCATTATCACGTGAAATGGGTCTTCTTAGAGAACAAGATCAATTTCGGCGAAATCTGATATTACAGTAGTGTTAAGGCTGCGATGCAAACACACCACAACAGCGTCTCCTTGCACCGACCATTCAGCCAGATTAGCCCAGATGCTGATCTAATTTTTAACCTTTATTTATCCAGACAAAGCTTGTTGAGCGTGCACACTCCTTTACCCCCGTAACCATCGTGTGTCACATCTAGAGAACTGCACACATTCACACATAAACCAATAACTTACCAAATCTCTTAGCTTTGAAATGGTTGTCCTTGGAAATAAAAAAAGGCAGCTTATGTTTTCTCAGAGCTATCTCGCCCACTGCTTCCCTGCCTGGCCCATGATGACTTATCCTATTCAGAAATCTGATCCCAGCACAAAGCATGCACTGACATGCCCCACAACCAAGTACTTTCACAACTCAGGGAGAGTGTTAAAACCGTTTGGGTGTCTGTGTATGTAGCCTCTATCTTTAAACGCAACAATTACAATTTTTTGATTTCCACAGCAGCAAGTGTCCCTGTGTGTGCACACTCTGTCTGTGTGTGTAGCTTATGGAGCTTCCTGCTTAACCGTGCAGTGGAATGACAGCTGGGGGGGGGGGGATTGCAGGGGGTGGCAAAAGGGGTAAGCAAACAACTTGGCACATCCCGTAAATTCACTTAACGCCGGTGAAATGTGATTCCTGTGGAGCACTGGCCCCCTCCTCCTCCTCCCTGCATCCGCATGAATACAGCTCAGACCTAATGACACATCTGCTGCTATAATCACCTATTCACCCATGGTAGACAGGAAGAAGAGAGAAGAGTCTGTCCTGTCCACCCCCCTACCCCGCTAGGCCACCCAGCCAACCCTCCCCCCGGAACAAACCCTCCCCCCAGCCCCTTTTCCTTCAATCCTCCTCCCGTTTATATCACCCAAGCCCCAAGCCATAGAAGACAGCACACAGGGCAGAGACTGTGTGTGTGTGTGTGTGTGTGTGTGTGTGTGTGTGTGTGTGAGCATGCATAATCATGTGTCAATGCAAGTTAATCATGTACCAAATGACAGAGAGTCCTGAGCCCCTCAATATCCCTGTCAAATAGCCAGTCTCCCTCCACCCCATTAGTATGGCAGTGCAACCAGAAAATCACACACAAAAACGACTAGGCTATATGAAGGAAAAAAAGACAAATCTACAGTTATGCTTCCCAAAGAAACACCACTTCAGTGATGGCTGAACAATTAACTGAAATACTATTGAATCTGCAATATGAATGAGTGCAATATCTAAATCATATTAGCTGCAACTTTATGATTTAGAGGAAATATTTGTGGCACTACAGAGATGCCCTAGCCTACAAACTGCATTCTCCAGACATCAGAAAATATGTTTGTTTGGTGCAGACCCCAGCAAAAAAAAAAAAAAAAAAAAAAAAAAAAAAAAAAAAAAAAATCACACCATCATCATCATTCTAATACTTTTTTCAGTGAAAATTAGAATTATGATGCAAAAATTAGCAATTGTGTATCATATCGCTATCACAGTATCTGTCAAAATCATTGCATATTCCATATCAGTCCTAATTTTGGTAGGTGCCAAAAGCATATAAATGAAAAGGTGCATCAGTTCAGTACAGACCCCAAAGAGGTAATACCGCTCCCTGCCTGAACATGACCTGATGCTGAACTCACTGCTGCTGACTGGCAGCTGAACCTGCCTTCACCACAGGAGGATCCAATATTTACACGCACTCTATACAACACACTACAGCTGCACAGTTATGTTTAAAAAGATTACCCCAATCATTTTGTCATGTTAATCATAATTGATAAACAAAGTTAACTATTTTCAGGTGCTAAATGTAATGACTGAATTTTAAATTTTCCTGACACCAATTTACACTACTATTTAAGAAACTGCAACTGCAATATATGATTAGACATGACTGACAGTGTAACTATAACAAACACCCATATATACACGTAAGAAGGCCATGTTACTGGTGGCTGGTGGATTGCAAATCAAAAGCGTACTGTTCCCAGCATTTTTAAATACAATGCCCAATAAACGGGACCTCACATTAACTATCCCTGTGGCTCCAATGTCAAAAACACAAAATTCAGATCTCTTATTTGCAGCTAATTTCACTTTAGCCAAATGAAGTAAGAGGCCACCGGGGCTCTCACAGCGCACTCTTTGCAAAGGTTCCAATATATTCACCTAAATCTTGGGTCACTATTGCTCTTACTGTTATCGCTATTAAAATAACATTCAACTGTGATGATTCCTGTGAGGGAAAGCAAACTGACAGAAAGACACTTCCAGAATCCCATTACTTCACATTAAGTATCAAAAAAACATATACTTGCATGGTTCCAAGCAGTTTTGATGCCTACAAGTTCAACCAGATTTTGCTGGATTCATTTTCTTGTTAACAAACAGCCTGACAACCCCAAATAAAAAATACATGTGGATTCAGAGTGATGTAAGCAATGTCTGACTTGGTCACCACTGAAGCACAGAACACTACTCATATATGCAACAGCTACTAAGGCATGCATGCCATTCATAACTTACAAGCTGTTTTGCTGGTTTACACACAAAAACCAGGTGACACAGAGCCACAGAAGGCCAGAGCCTTTGCCTAATGAACTTACAGCAGGGAGACCAGGCTCTGCTTCCTGCAGCTTCAGTCCTTGAACTCACACCCTTATCTGCTGCTGCCACCCCGTCTGTCTCATCCTCTTTCTGGCTGTCTGCATCTAAGAGTTAGATACAGACAGTGTGCGGATCTTAACATTCACTTTGTATTCGTGTTTGTCTCTTATGGTGTTAGATATGCTCGGCTGTCTCCACTGTCAACAGGCGGTAAAACGGTGAAGAATTCATTTGCTGATAAGAGGTGTAGAGAGAATGGTAACAACACTGGCAAATAAGCTGCACCCAGCAAATTCACAGATGGCCTGAGTGTATCTACAGTCACTGAATGTCTCTTCAGCCGTGGAGTTGTTTAAATGGCTAAGAAAAGAGAAAGTAGCCTGTGAATGTTGTTCATAACCAAAACCTCACCACACCTCCTCCAAAGGGGACAAGACCAACAAAAAAGCAGCATGCAGTGAGCTCAGTTTCATGCAAAGAAAGGGAATCCAAATTAGCCCTACCTATTTCAAAAGAAGCTTGTTTAACCAAACCACATGCTTAAGGATCAAATGTGCTACTGTTTGCCATTCAACACTTAACTCAAAACGCTGTGCTTATTGCTAGCAATCGAATTTTCTTTTCAACTTTCAATTGTAGGTCAGAGGTACCGGCTTAGGCTTAGTGGCAGTAGAGTGGTGCAGTTAGCAGAGACCTCACTTCGTTCAGGACCCAGGTAAAAGCAAGCATCTACTCTGATGAAGTGTCCTTGATCAAGGCACTGAATCCTTATCAGTGACCTCTAACTTCCCTGTGGGGGCTGGAAAGCAAAAATAAAAATTTCCTGAGGGAATGAATAAGGTGTCACATTATTAATCTTTCAGTCATCATACTGAAAAACCTAGTTGTGGTCTGTTTCAGTAATATTAAACAGGTAGAGTAGGCTGCATCTTCAAAACATTATTGACGCACATGGCCTTTAAAGAATGACTGTTTTTAAATTGTGTTCTGATTGTGGGTGTTACCCCTTTCCTTTCTGTTGTTCTTCCTAAGGTCTGCACACAAATCATATGTTGTTGAAGATATCAAGGCCTGTCTTCCTACCTTCAGAAGAAGCCATTTGTCTAATTATTATTAAGTATGGAAAACAAGTTGCACATATGTAATTTTGACAGAGCTGTTTAATCCCCCCACAGTAAATACAAACCATGACTTGGTTTTGTTTTGTTTTTTTTCTGTCTTTAGTCAAAGTTTCTCTTTTGTCATTATTTCTTCTCGACTTGAGCGTTTTCATGTCAGTGCGCGCATTACTACACTCTGCTTACTGTCAATCACCTGACACCCACAGAAAGAAATGGAACTTGGAGCTGGGAAATAATCCCTCAAAAACATGTCGCTTTACAAACATTATTGTCAAATCTCTGTCTTCTGATTTGGGGCATCTTTGTCAGCTGGAACAGCAAAGAAGTTCATTTCAAGCTACATTTGACACCTTGAAAAATTATGAAAAATGAGTAAGAGTTTAAACAATCTAATGGCATACATTTCAAAATACTTGGGGCATGCTGGGCTGCAACCTAAAGGCTTTCTATAAAACACAAACACCTGAAAAGCTGCTACATAACCAGACCAAGGATCCTGGTCCAGCCGGACTTTTGACCCAGTGGATCCGCCTTGATTAGGCCATTAAATTAAGGGGTTTTGTATGATTTTCCCAGCTCGGCATTTTCAAAGGAACTTTACCTCCACAAAGTTAGTGTTCCTTCAGGTCCAACAAAAAGAGGACGAAGTCAGCTGTCCAATGCACAGCACAGCGCCAAGCCAAACTGCTCATGTGTGTGGCTGCGTGAGTGTCTGTGTGTGTCTTGGCAGAGTGCAGGTAAACTGTGATTAGCATTAAGGGTTGAGAAGCAGTACCCTGAGAACAGGTCTACCTTGCCAGGCTTACACTGCAAGGGTAAAGCTGATGTAGAGATACAAAGCTTGTGCAACCAACTACCTGTGTGTGTGTGTGTGTGTGTGTGAGAGAGAGAGAGAGAGAGAGAGAGAGTGAGTGAGAGACAGAAAAAGAGAATCAATGTGCAAGAGAGCATGACAAAGTCATCCAGCCGGTTCTTTCCCAGGACTCTGACTACATCTGCAATAGGCAAAAAGGTCATGCATCCATTTCATTATTTTATGCTCTCACCAGTACAAGTGAAGCATCGGTGCCCGCCTGCAACGTGTAAACAATCCTAAATGACTGCACAGTGCAAGGATTAAGTTTCTACAAGTGCAAACTAAGAATCTTATCAAGCCTGACCAAAACACAAACAAGCCACTAACACGTGTCTGCAAAGCCCCTGCAGTGACTGTGAGTCTATTTAAACTATGCTGAGCATCTAGCTTGGGAGGGAGCAAGGGAGAGGAGACAAGACAAGACATCCTCTTCTGATCGACACGTCATCCGGCCTTTTGTCCTCCCTGGCCCAGAGAGAGGGAGACAAAGCAAGCCAGGAACGGGAGGAGGACGGTGATGATGCATCTGTCACCCACTGTGACTGACTGATCATCCTGACAATGGACAAAGCCCTGCCCCTCTTCCAGGCCACGTTTATACGGCTTCGGCGCTGCCCAGGAATACACTAGCTTTCATTAGTGGGTCGACATCAATACTTATGTCTCACAAAACCGAAAAGCACTGCCAATGCCCCAAGTGAAGACTAGTTTTACTTAGCTAGCCTCATGCACCGGTAACAAGGGACCGGACGAGTAAACAGACAGCACCCGAGCAACGTGAGACGGTGTCCTTAAAGTAGTTAGCAATAAATAAACCCGTTTGCCTAGTTAATTCACATTTTGTTGCCTTGTTTGGGAACTCCAATGCTGGCACAGTACCACGGTAATTGATGTGGGGGGAAAATAAATCACTGCGCTTCCTTTAACTGATGTGACTGATAGATGGTCGGCTAACTTAGCTTTTAGCTAATGTTAGCAACCGTGCTAAATGTAAATTAAACAGGATAACTCAAACTATATTTTAATCTATTAAACAATGCTGCAAGTCCACATTATTTACTTAATCATCTCTAGTGTTGTGGCAATGGTCTGGGTTTGGGTGAAGTCGCTTGAATACAGCCGGCGGAATACCTAACCGTGCCATACAAACTAGCGAGCTAACTTACCAGCGTTAACGGTTAACGCCTGCTAGTTGAGTTCAAACTTGTGACAACTAACGACTAGCTAACTAGGCTAGCCAACGTTAACTTGCTTACATCGATGCGAATTAAGTCAGCTTGCGACCAAACTTGCAATCACAATCACGCTTATTCAAGCAATCATTGGGAGAGAGTCAGATTTACCAATGACTCTGGTGTTCAAATTGTGATATCAACCGATTACCAGCTTACTAGTGCGAGATCAAAACTTGGTTTAAAGAAAAAGTTAACCAAGGCGAGCTAAGCTTATGTTAGGTTAGCCAGCCGCGGAGCTTGTCGCCATCCCTAGTTCAGCTAGCGTTAAACAGTCAACTGTTGATCACCCTGACCAACAGCGGCGATAAAAGTTTATCTTGTTTCGTGGGAAATTTAAAAAATGACCCGTTTAGTTAGACACACAATGACTTTGCTCAGCTAGCCAATATTAAGGTCTGTAAGCCAACTAGCATGCTAAGCTATATAGCAAAGCTTTAGCTAGCCAGCCAAGACGAGTACTTGGCGGAGACATCACCGGAGCTGGAGACAGGACTCCCTGGAAAAACAAAACAACTCTGCTATCCTGGTAGCCGACGGCAACTTACCACTTCTTTCGCGTTACTTTATGGTCTCCTGTGTATCCCGAGCTGTAAACCCATATGTGAGAATCTGCGATTCCAAGGAAAATGTTAACACAATGTACTTATTTTGGCGTCGGGACGAGCTTGTTGCGCCTCCGCGTAGCTATGTGTTGCTATGCTAAGCCAGCTAACACCGAGCTCCCCTCCTCCAGAACATGGCGGGCAGAGCGGGAGGGGGCCAGGCGGGGAAGGGTGTGACCGAAGGCGGCTCGACTCGCCGAGAGGACAAAAAGACTTCTCTCCCTTCCCTGGAGAAATGTTCATTCATGTCACTGGGCACGTCCTACAATTGTAAACGAATTGAGCAAGTCTTCTGAGTCAGAGTGCCGTATACAATCGGATTCCTGTTGATACATGGGGTGGTGTGACAGATCATCCAAGGTTTTGGAAATAGGTGACATGCAACAGGGTGGGCCTGTGACTAGGGCTGGGACGGCATTCATGCCTGTCTCCCAGTTTAATACCATCACAACACTTGGGTACCGATTCGATAAGTATTGCGATTCAATATTACGATGTACTGTGAGTTTTGTGTTTGGGATAATCCTCTGGTTTGTGGTTATAAAGTGTCATGAGGCTGTGATTACCCAAGAGGTCACAGTAGGTCATTTTATCCAACTGATTAAGTTCATTTTGTCTTCTATTGCGATATACAAGGGTCATTTTATACAATGTCAAGTTCCAAAAATGGTCTCACTATAATGAAATGGTTATACGGGGGCTAACATCATCACACATGAATAAAATGTGGCTCACAGAATCCACAATAGTCTCAGCTTTTCAGTCAAACCCACTTTATGCAACTCCAAGACTGCTTAGACTCGGATATGCACAAACATTTTGGCCTACTTTGGGGCAATATTTAGAGCTCCCTTGCCAACAATCTAGCATGACATGCTTGGTACAAGTGGTACCAGTAAAAATAAATCAATAAAATAAAAAGAATCACAATAACTAAGTGAAACATTTTTTTTCCCAACCTGTACCTGTTATTACCTATGTCCTATACTGATCTGCAACCAAGGGATTAGGGTGTACAAGAGCTTACAAATGTCCTGCATGAATCTGCATGCAGACTGCGGGAACAGTAAGAGAATTTAACAATGCAGACCAGTAAAATCTCTGTGTATGTTGCTTTTTAATAAGGGGTAGATGACTTGACCCTAACAGCCATAATGATCAGCTCAAAGACTGAAATTAGAGTAATACTATTCTAAGATGTATGTCAACAAAATCATTCCCTCCTTGGTCATTGTGAATTTTCTTTAAGCCATTGCATTCTGAACAATCCTCTCAGATAAATCAGGTTCTTGTCATCTTGAGTCATTCTTTTTGGCGCAGAAAGGCTGTGGTGGCCAGGCGTAGAGAATAAGAAGTGCAGGCTTATTGCACAAGTAAGTGCATGTCCTTATTTCTCAATGCGAGGGATAGCCTGGTGTGTGTGTGTGTATGTGTTACAGGTGTGTCAGTACAAGCCCAGCATTGCAGGACAGCATTCCACCATACCAAGTTTTCCACTGTCTCTACAACTGTGGCTCATCAGCCGAGTTTAAAACAGAGGCAGGGACACAAGTCATCACACACGTCTCAGACACACACACACACACACACACACACACATACACTCAGTGGTGTTCATCCAGATCAGGTGCCTAGAATAGACATGAAAAGTGCCCTGGAAGATGCAGAGTGAGCTATCAATAGACGGCTTCAGACATTTTTGTTTGTAGATCTAGACTCTACATCTACAAAAAAAAAAAATCCATTTTAAGCATCATGCTCAACATTGTAGAGAGTGATGCTTAAAAATGGATTCAGGGACTGAAATGTCACACAGTTTTCTACATCTCAGTTAGAGCATGCAGACAGGAAAAGATGGCAGGGACCTGAAATAGATGACAATGTGGTGAAGTGTGCTGTTTGGTGGCTGATTTAAAGCTTGATATTAGACATCGTGTCCTCTGTCTGGCTGCAACATTTGTTTTTCTTATTCTGTCTTTTTATTCTTTCATTTTCTCATTCATTCATTTTCTCCCTCTGAATATATGTATAGTAATCTATATACAATAATCTATAATAATCAGTGTCCATATAATATATTGTACAATAATGTCTAATAATCAGCATCTATATAATATAGTGTATGTAAAACATGCAATGACTTTTGCTCCCTTTCCCTCTGCTGTATTAAGGACAGGATAAGCCTAAGAAAGTCTAAGCCAGGCTAATTTGTGTGAGTGTGTGTGTGTGTGTGTGTGTGTGTGTGTGTTTGTGCACAGGAGAGAGACCTCATTGGCCTGGCGCGAGCAGGCTTTTCAAACAATGTCATACTGTTAGCCCCGGTTTTATAGCCTGCAGTAGAATGGATCTGACATGTTCAAGTCAGGATGATGGCTTAACAAATAAAATCATTACATCACAATTATCTCCTGTCAGTTTTCTTTCTCTCTGTGTGTCTTTTGCTTCATCTCTCATGTTCAGAGTGCAGTATGTAAAAATATAGAAATGTTTCTGTTGATCTATTTCCCCTTGCAGGGCTAAAAAAAAAAAAAAAAACATTTTCAAGTGCAAGTCAGTGACTTATATGTCTTTCTCACAATGTTGTTATGGTGACAAAATTCTCATGAGTCGCCATACCTTTCCCTCCCAGCACATGAGGTAAAGTCTGAAATGCCATTTCAATACCAAAGGGAGGGTGACATCATGTCTCAAATGTTATACTGCTTATATTGCAGCATACAGTCCAGGCAGGCTTCAAACCTGCAACCTTATGCATTCCAAGCATGCTCACCTGCAATAGAGCTATCTAATTTGGGAATACTGAGTTGGTGTATCAAATGTTTGGCACACTCTACCCCCAAAACCCCTGGGGGCTTGTGAAAGCAGCGCTAAAAAAAAACAAGACAAATAAAACAAAGCAATAATACAGCAATTCACATCAAATATTGAACAATGCACATAATCCTAGCAATCCTTTTTCCACAATGGATGTGCAGCATTTTGAAACGAATCTGCTCATTCCTCGGTGCCCCCTGCGTGAATTCAGCTGGCTGTTTATCCAGGAAACTCAGTTGATGAGTCATCATGCCAGACATCACAACATTCACATCACAAGCGCGGGCACAGCATCTGAAACACAGTGGAACAGTAAATATTTAGCTTAGATAGGATCCTATTCATTCAGGATTATGCGCTAAAGCTGGTTTGTCCAACAACACCAGAGGTGACAGGAGTAGACTATGGGGCAGTGTGTCCTTGTGCTACTAAATATATAAGACTCTACAGAAAGAAGTGTAATTGCTCAAGAGAATCTGAATAATACATCTTCTCTCTCTTTTTTTTTTTTTTTTTTTATCAAATAGAAAGCCCAGTTAGCTGTAATTTAAGTTGGGGTCAGATTCCTGCTTAAGAAATGACTGTGCAAACACCATGTAATGTAAAGCATACACATTAACTATCAAATATTTCACCTTGGCAGTTTGACACCACACATAGTCTCCCATTATGTTGAGATAACGTACGTCGTTCAGCAGGCCAGGTGCCCCCTTATCATGTTTGCCGGAGCTGTGGCTGTGTAAATTTTACCCAGGAGGAGTGCATTATCCAGCCTAGGCCAGTTCATGGAAGCCTGTGAAGGTGCAATATTTTAAGGGTAGCTGATTAACAATGGAATGCCAGTGTCCACGGCTGACATGTGGTTTTTCAGAGGCTGCAGCAGGTTTTAAAGCTAGAGTGAAGATATTGGTGTCATATGAAACTAGACAACCTTAGGAATACATTGCTAATTGTTGCCCCAAAGTTAGACTAAATTTCGGTGAGGGAAAAACTGGCATGGTCATTTTCAAAGGGGTCCATTGACCTCTGACCTCAAGATATCTGAATGAAAATAGGTTCTGTGGGTACCCATGAGTCTGCCCTTTGCAGACTGGCCTGCCTTATGCTCATCCTGTGCAGTTTTGGGCCCAAACCATGCAGTTTTTTGCCTGCAGTCCAAATGTGTTTTTTTCTCCTGTTCTAAAATGGTTTATTTGTGCAGACTGGGGCCTAAACAATCTTGGAGTTGCATAAATTGGGTTTGACTGGAAAGCTGAGACTCTTGTGGATTCAGTGAGCCACATTTGATTCATGTGTGATGATGTTAGCCCCCATATATCCATTTCATTGTAGTCAGACCATTTTTTCAAACTTGACGTCACTATATGAAATGACCTATAGTGACCTCTAGGGTAATCACAGCCTCATGAGACTTTACAACCACAAACTAGAGACCTTAGACATTCGGAGGATGTTAGGTTTTCCAGGTATATTGATGATGAGTAGGAGTTTCTGAGCAATTCCCAGAACAGAATGCTCACCAGCCAATTGCCGAAAAATGCAATTCTAACAGAAATCTCCAAATGTTCAAAGTTTTTGACACCAAATCACAACATGAATTTTTCTACAGTATTCCTCAAGGTCTTGAGGTTTCCTACTGTGGTATTTTGACCATTTTTGTTAATTCTCAATTGGTCAAAAATTGTCAAATTTTACACCAAATCTGTGTAACATGTGGTATCAACCCCAAAATGTTGTGAGACATAAATAGACATGGGTATTGCTGTCATATGCCTCAGTCATAATGTCCTAAATCCACATGCACTATAAACTTTCAAAATTATAAATATAGCCATCACAGATTTATGACTAGAAGAACTTGATACTCAGTGCTGAACTGCTTCTCAAAATTTCTTTCAGTTTCCCAGTTTTCAAATGATGTTTACCACTTCTGTGTGGCATCTACTGTTGATCTTTTATTTCCCCCATAAGATCCTCTGTCCCCCCTAAAATGGGTCTAAAAAATGGGGCCCAAATGGAAGAGGTTAAAGGGTGGAACTCAAACTGTATGGATGCCCGCTGCCAATTGTAGCTCTCAATTCTCCTGCAGGTCTACCTTCAGCCAAAAGAGGGCAGCAGTGATCTACTTTTTATTAGGAACAGCTAGACGCTCAGAAGAGAAAGGGGGGCTGGTGTGGTTATAATAAGAGAGTAACTGGGGTGGTCTCTTTTGCAGCACCCCTACAGTCATATGTGTTCTTTGGCATGCGATTAGCACCAGTGACCCTTGATTTAAAAAGCCATTAAAGCCAATTAATATTACACGCTGCAGCCTGCCCGCTCTCATATAATTACACTCATTCACAGCACTCAGACTCCTTGGGCCATTTTCACATGCCGAGCTAACCTGCAGCCTCAGGTCTAATGCACTGGCCGAGGTTATTCCTGGTCACACAGCGCAGTGGTGTCGGTGAGTCACACACCCACCAGCAAAGGTATGAAACACAGTGCAGTCTGATTTGGTGGAGCTCAGCAGTGTGCAAATCCTCTCCCAACTCACAATCCCCCACCCCACCCCAGTATGTTCTTTCATTTACATTTGCATTTTTCAGGTATTGTGCTGACTTCTTTGTCTGGAGCAACTTTAAATGAGTACCACAGTGGAATCAGCCTGAATGGATCACTAATATTAACAGCAGCAAAATAGTCAGGTGAGCAACATAATAGGCAAAGCCAGGAGGCAATGGTGCAAAAGTTTTTATTTAACACTGTTTGTTCAGACTCTGTCTTACTTATTTAATTAGTTAGTTGATTCGTTAGTTAGTCATTGATGTCAGTATATTTTTTTTTTCCTTTTTTGGTGAAGGCAGTTGATACAGTTGGCACTGTTAGTGTTATTACTGTCAATTTATCAGTTTCTTACATTGTGGCCAATTTTTTCTCATTTCTGTCATCTTTTCTTGTTTCCTTTTCACTCCTGCCCTCTTTTTTTTAATATAATGACACTGACAAGTATATATTTTCAGCAATGTGTTGTGTATGTATGTTAGAGCTTGGATTATGTAGATTCATGTGGACAGGATGGTCAAGTGGAAATGTATGTCTACATATGAACACAATTTCAAGAATGATTTGTATAAGATCTCTCTCTCTCTCTCTCTCTCTCTCTCTATATATATATATATATATATATATATATATGGAAAAATATACAAATGAATGCATGGCTTTGTGTGCTGAATGAAAATAAAATCGCAGATAAATAATTTAAAAAAATACAATTGACAAGTTCCACCGTTTGCTGTGTCCATGGTGATCCACCCTGAACGTACCTGCTGTGTACCACCTCTCTTTAACCTTTGTTTTATTCATTTTTTTCCCCTCTTGAGTACATAAAGCCTCCGTTGTATGGAGTGTTTTTTGTTGGTTTATTATGCAATCAAACAGAATAGGTCTGCAATCAAAAAATATGTTTGAGAGCAAAACCATCAACACTGCAATCAGAAAATGTTTAAATTTGTGATTAAAATGATAATAAAAAAAACTCGACTTTGCAAATCAACACGTTTTGCTTACTGTTGAGCTGAATCTCATGGGTAGGACCTAACGCTGAAAGATGTAAGACATGTTTCTATAGATCAGAGTGACAACTTAGCATCATCCACAGTTGTAATGTAATGTATTACTGCCACCTTCTGGACAGGAGTGTGGATCAGAACCTGTGATGTACGCCCCACTCATGAGGTTCAGCTCAATAGCAAGCAAAACCTCTGGCTTCGCAAACAAAACTTTTTGATTTGCATTTTATTCACAAAGTTTTATACAACATATTTTGATTGTAATTTTGCTCTCAAATCTATTTTTTGATTGCAAACCTATTCTGTTTGATTGCACAATAAAGAAGCAAAAAACACTTACCATTGGAGCACCTCCTTTGGCTTTTGCCCATAGATGAGGAGGTCAGATTATGTCTGCTGAATATATATTACGCCAACATCTGAGTTGAAAGTGGGCCATCAGTAGCACCACGTGATGAGGAGATACAAAAGTTTCTTCTCAGAAGGAGGTCACACAGTGATGTTTGCATGAGACAGTCACAGGTTGTGTCTCTCATTTATTGGATTGCTGTGAGCTAGGGGGGAAAGGAAGGCTGTGTGGGTGTGAGTGGGTGTGTCTGTGTCTGCGTGTTGTTGTGCAGTCTGGTTGAAGTACTTGTTATTTGTTTTCAAGGATCTAGTCTGAACATCCTGCTTCCAAGGAACAGTTCAGTCATGCATTTATGGTGACAGACAGATAGCATCAGGCGTTTGATATTTTTGGAACAGGGGATGTTGGGTACTTTTTGCAATGGGTACGTCATCCCATCACTGTACAATGCTGCTGCCTGAGGAACTGATAGTGCCTCTCATCCAAATGGCTCAATCGGGCATTGGTTTTGACACTAGATAGTGTGTGTGGGTGGCTGGATGAGTGTGTCAACATGAGCGCCATTTCCTCTTTGTCTAATTGTCCCTCTTTTGTCTATAGTTTCTTGAAGTTGTATTATGGAATTTATGTTGACCTGTGCCAGTGGAAACAAGCCATTATGTAAATCTAATGCAGCGCATCATTTTGCAGTTTTTTTGTCTAGTGCACTGTCTCTATCAAAATCAACTGCACAGGTAGAAGAGACCCTATGCTGCTCCACTGGTGCTCTGTGGTTTTGAAAGCACTGTCATGAAGGGTTAGTCCCCTCCCCACGTGGTGAGTCAGAGCGTACGGCTTCATGCTTGTGGCCTCTTCTCTGCAGGGGAGATCAGTTTTTCCACTTCTTTTTCACTGTCCTCACATAGAGGTGAATGCATCTCACCTTATTTTCAGTGTGGTATAACAACAGTCAACCAGCACGTTATCGTCAAAAGGCCTACTGTACGAGATGACATTAAGTCACCATAAGACTATCATTTAAGTATAGGAAAATTTGCTCCACTTCTCCGTTAATTCCATAGAAAACTATATCAAGGGTTGATAAAAAAAAAACAAAAACAAAAAAAAAAACACATTTTCTGGTTTGGAAAGCCATTCATGCCAAGATCATGTGTGGTGAATTCTGATTTGTAATTTGCAAGCCAACGGAAATGTTGCCATGTGCATGCTGACATCAAAGAAAATCCAAATTGGAGGAGTCTAGATGTATACAGTGCTTACACATCAAAATGCCTGGATTGTGTTGACCCCATGACCCTGCCTCCAGCTCCACCCTCAGACCTTGACTGCCGGTGCAAACATTTGACGTGTACACAACAAATGAAATTGAATGAAATGGATGGATTGTCAAGTAATTTACTGAGCTTACTCATGCTTCCCAGGGAATTAACCCAATTAATTCTGGTGTCACCATCAACTTGACTTTTATGCTACCCCTAGGACAGAATGTCATATCTGATATCTCACAATCTATCGGGCAGATTACAGTGACAATTGGTGAGTACATTCATGCTCCCTAGAGAATGAACCCTATCAGTTTTGGTGACCTCTTGGACTTTCCTGTAGTGCCACCATCAGGCCAAAATGTCAAATTACAAACACAGAAATCTAGCTAATACTTTATTGGTTACTGATACAGGATGAAGTATCCACAAAAAAATCTGCTGTTTTTTTTTTTTTTTTTTTTTTTAGGAGTAAATATAATTGGATTTTCCTATAAAAATACACAGGCAAAATGAGCATTTCATGCATTTATTGTTATGCGTATGATACAATAAAAATAATAAGCAATCAGTTTCACCGTCAATCAGTTTCAAGGAGACTGGGCATGTATTATTTTTGCCATTAATGAGACAGTGGAGAGGGCTTAGCAGGATGGAGAGCAGTCGAGAGAGACAGGAAAGGGGGTTCTGGCGGGATTTAAGACTTGGCCTGCACTGGCACATGTGGTTCCAGAGGCAGGAGAAAACAGCAGAAAAGCAGAAGAAAACTGAAAAGACTGAAGAGAGCATGAAACAGGATAATGGATAATACCAGCAACTCTTGCCAGGTTATTAACTAAATCTTTTCACACTTGTAAATAGTATTATGCTCGCTTGGGGCTGGTGTAAAAGCTACCTGGAACAGGTAAACAACAACAAAAACAACTCGCTTCGCCCAGCAATTTAGGGCTTTAGAGAAATGTTTCACTCATATATAAAATTATTAGCATTCAGACCTGATGTGAATTCACTCTTCTGACCCACTTCTTTCTCCCAAATCTCCAAACTGATGAATGCAAACTTGCTACTGGATTGGTTTATCACCTGCAAACAAAACTGGACTTTGCAGTGCATAAAATTTGAAAATTGTAATGTTGTTTTATTTGTATGCATATTGAAGAGACCAGGCTAATTTTTCAGAGGTCATACCCACACACTGAAACAACTTAAACGGTAACACTATACAATAAGAGTACAACAATTAACGTTAGTTAACGTTAGTTAATGCCGTAATGGTTAATCAACTGTTAGTTAATGATTATTATGGCATTTACTAATGTTAATAATATCTATAATAACCCTTAAATAACATACAAATTAATACCTTAGCATGAACAGCATTAGTACATGATTCTTAGGTGGCGTTTACACGACAGCGATTTTCACAAAAACGGTCAACTTTTGTTGCGGTTTGGCCTTTCATTTACACGACAACGGCGTTTTAGGTGCTTGAAAACGCAAACTTTTGAAACTGGGTTCCAGAGTGGAATTTTTTGATAACACCGCTCTCCCTGCCACCATCTAAACTGGCAATACGCAACTCTTGTGAAAACGATGATGACACGGCCCCACAACGGGGCCTTAGACACATTAGTTAACAGTTAGGTAACCGTTAATTAATGTTTATTACCTGTTACTTAATGTTTATTACAGCATTAACTTAATTGTTATAATTAATGTTAATTGTTGTACTCTTATTGTGAAGTGTTACTACTTAAACTAACATGACATGAAAAACACAAACCAAAAACTAAAAAAAAAAAGCATCATTCTTAATTGAATGGAAACAACCATCTATTTGGAAGGGACCAGCTGTTCTAACTTATTGTGCTGCGGTATTTGCTGTAACATCTCAACATATTTATGCTCATTTACTTCAATGTAATAATAATAATAATAATAATAATAATAATAATAATAATAATAATAATAATAACAATAACAATAATAATGAAAAAAATGGCAGCAGTAAAACCTCAGATTCCTTGTTTAATTCATAAATTAGAGAAATGTTTACACCAATGCAAATTTTCCCTTCAGTAGCCCTGCACTGTGCAGGAGCTTGGCCACCCATCATTGTTTGAAAATCACCATAAAATCTATCACATCATTAAATTTCACAAATGCTGATAAGCACAGATGTTGGATGATATATGTTCAAGGAAAGTTGAACATTAATGTCCAATTAATGTGATGCATATGAGAATTAAAGGCAGATTTACACTCATAAAATAATAAACCTATACATTACGAGGACATTTTTATATGTGTTATTTGGATTTCTCCAACATGGTATGTATATAACTTTTTTTGATTTTTGAAAATATTCAGGACAGATGTGTTTGGCGTTTGACCTCATGAATTTATTTTAGGAATATTTGAAATGTTGTGCAATGTGCCACATACTAACCTCAATAACACTGGCATCAGGCAGCAGGTTGGCACCAGGTTGGATTTTGCAGGAAATTCCCTGCTTTGTTTTATGACACAAAAGTAGATTGCTTTACGATGCAACGCACTGTGCACAATGAAATATCATTTCCAATATGCAAAATTTCATCAGTATGGCAACTGAGAAAACCGTGTGCAAAGATGCAAAAGAAAGAAATGAGGAAGATGGACAACATTGTGCAACAGTGTGTTTATTGGAAATGTGGTCTTCATTTGAATAGCAGCTGCACCAGTAACTGATGTGAGACGAAGGTTACCACTTGTCTTGATTGTGGTCTCACTTTTTCCCCCCTTTTTTTGATGATAATCACGCCAATGTATGATGATTAAATTCAAAATTTTATGCTGGTGTTTGAGAACGCGACATGCTGCATCTTTGAATCTGTCATTGCAGTTGGTACTTCAGAGCAGAGAGGAGGAGGGAGGAGGGGAGGTGTGGATGTTTCTAAATATGACTCCTGCAGTTAAAAAGACTAAATGGAACAGATCAGTAAACCTGACAAAACCACAGACAGAGACAGAGAGGGAGGGCGCAGAGGGGAAATTTTGGAGGAAAGACATACAGAAGGAGTCAGGGACAAAGCACAAGCGGAAGAGAATGGCTGTGTCAAGAGCAGAAAGAGACGTGTGAGACAGAAAAGGAGAGAAGGGGGGTGAAAAAAGAGAGAGAGAGAGAACTCGGTGAAGAGAAAGTGGCGTGCAGACAAAACCGATGGAGAGAGGCATTGTGTTGCCATTGTCTTTCAGGGGAAGTTGAGCGTCTTTGAGCCCACCTGCTCTTCCTCTGTTGCCCACTCGCTTCCGCTGAGAGCCGTACTCGGCTGCGCCACACACACCCGGCCACACACACACACACACACACACACACACACACTCAAACCAGCGTGTTAACTATTTCATGTTCTCTGCATCACTGCCCTTGACAGGAGGGGATGTTAGTGTCGTTAAGTCAGGCAGAAAAGCACAAGCTCGCATACTAAATGTTCTTCTGTGTGTGTTTGTGTGTGTGTGTGTGTGTGTGTGTATCCGTCAGTTTATCAGTCCACCTGCGTGTGCGCATATTGGGTTTTGTGTGATGACAATGGAGCATCACAAAGAAAGTTGTAATTACACAACAGAACAGATTAAGCAAAAACTTTCAAGTGATTCACAATATTTCATGGAAATGAATGCATTTTGTTTGTCCCATGATGAAATAATGAATAAGTGTTTCAACATAGAGCCACATTGGTTTATTAAACTAATGATGTAATAGTGTTCCGCTTTGATACAGATCAGTATCGATGGTCCCATTTGACTTTACGGCTGCAAGTCATTGTGATGGCATGAGCATGACCACTGCCAGTCACCATGACTGAGGAAACAACGAGCAACGAGCGTCACACCTCGACTTGAACAAAAATTCCAAGAAAAAAGATATCATACTGTTACACACACTTTTTTGACAAGTGAGGACGTGCACGACAAAAACATTAAAGCAATGAACACAACAAAGATGTAACCAGTAAGATGTAACTAAAGAAGTGTATTTTTAATGTCACTGTAATTTGATTCCCTCTGGGCCCTGTTTAGATCATAACCCCAGATTTGCGAAACTCTCACAAATAATAATAATAATAAAAAAATAACCTTAACCCTTAACCCTAAGAGTTTGAAGCTAGATTTGCGAAATCTAGGTTCAAACTCTTGTGAGTATGGCTAGGGTTAATGTTAGGGTTAGGGTTAGAGCAGAGTCAAGAACTACTGTGCTGAATCAAATGCACATGTGCAAGAGTGCGAGAGTTTCACAAATCTAGGGTTACCATCTAGACAAGGCGTGGATGCACTTGGTCCACTGTGGCTTGGAAACTGGCTGGTCTCTTATTTTTGTATGTTGTAGGTTTAACCTTGATGAACACTTTTAAAGACTTTTATTGATTAGTTTTCCTCTTTACTAAAGGCATTTTAAGCAACCTGTTGCCCAGGCCCTGTCTACATACATATACGGTATATGTATATATCTATCTAGTATAAAAAAAGGTATTTTTGGAAAGATTCCAATAAATATAACTTGCAAGTGTTCACATCAGTTGGAAAGAAAAGCAGCTGACCAGGAACGTAACATTCTATAGCAAGATGTAATTCTATTAACCGTTAACAAAACGTAGCCTCAAATTTGGATTTATTTAGGTTTAACTTTATAGTCACTATTTTCCAGGTTCTTCATGTTATGTTCCACCTAGTTGGACGTATCAAAGCTTCAGTTCAATATTTCAGTTCTGAGCCTATTTTAACCGCTTTCTTAATGACTAGATTAGGTCCAGTTCCTCCCCTGCACTGACAGACCAGTGAACAAACGTACTGATGAAACCAAACAAATGCATAGAAACCACAAAAAACCCCAAATGACATGTATTTACATCATAAACAAATTTCATCATGGAGTCAAACGATAACCTATCATCCAAACATCACTGTCATTAGCTGATGACAGGATATCCTTCAAACAGACCACACTGATAAGCCAAGTTCCTTATTCTAGTTTACTGGAGCTGTGAATCTGAAATGTTGCTCTTACTTTGACATTAATGAAGGTTCAGTTCCATTTCGGAGTAGCAGAGTCTTTCCAATGAGGCAGCATGAACAACAGCAGGACCCTGACTCTGTTAGACCTGAACCTGCATTGATGTTATTAATAATACTTGATTCCTGAACATGTAACGCGCTGTGGCCTTCTTTGTTAAAATGTTTTACAGCAGGGGAGGACACATTACTATGACAAACTGCTGACTTATTGTATCTATACTGTCAGCTTTCTCATTTTTGTAGAACAAATAATGCAGAATTTAATATCACACCGCTTTGTTTGAGGACATAGGAGATATTTGCAATGCACCAAATTCTCAGCGCAGCCTGTGCACGGGTAACCACCTCGTGCATAAACTTTGTTTATTTTGTCTAATAACATGTGATGGTATCAGCCTGTCAGATAAATTGTGAGCCTGCCTGTATATGAACAGCGGAGGGTTCAGAAAGGCGAAATTTTATGACTCATAGGTTGAAGGTATGTGCCGCTGTTTGTAAAAGATTGATATGAATGCTGGCGTTTACTTAGCCAACAAACTGAATTGAAGTATTAACTCTTCAAAACCCAGCAGCTGGTGGGCAGGCTTTTCTTTTTCATTTTAATTTTTTTTTTTTTTTTTTTTTTTTTTTTTTTGTAATTTACCCTTTTTCTTAAATTCATGCTTTTTCTTATAATTTTATTTTTATTTATTTATTTTATTTATTTATTACTTATTACTTATATTATTTATTATTACAATATATTTTTTCTGTCCAACTTTTATTGCTTTCATTTTGAGGCAAGGATTTCCTAATAATAATGATAATAATTTAAAATTAAATGTATCATGTTTTTGGAAGAAATCAAGTGAATTTGCTCATGTAACAAAGGGTTAAAAATACATCATACAGGCGCAGTGTGAAATTCTTCCATTGTAGTGTGGCACAAACACAGGCACACTATAGCCGGCTTGGAAGTGGTGTACTGTGCCTTTAGATGTAAAAATGCACCCAGTCGGGAAACATCCCATCCTCCTTCATTGAGACAACATGGAGGCAGTAGCAAATAAAGGTTGAAGAAATATAAAACTCTCGCCTAATCATAATCAGGTGATTTCTCCGTCACATCAGTTTAGCAACGTCACGTCAGATGATTTCTGCGGTTGGACGCCTTCTAAATTTTAGCAGCTACCTTTTGCTACCATTTGCGTCTGCTGACCTGAGAAATTGCCAAGTGTAGCTTTGAGCTGAAAGAGAAGTGAAGCCCGCTCTGGTTGGCTGAGCAGAAAATGCGCGGACCAACAGCAGACCTCTTTACTGGACTGCAGCTACAGTGTATACTGTCCTCTCAGCCTCAGGCCAGGACACACAGCGTTAACACACAAGAGGGTTTTTTTTTTCTTCTTCTTGTGAGCACATTAATCGCAGTAAATCCTGGATGTATCCTGTCGTAAAGGACAAGTTAAGTGACAGATTGTGCTTTGAACATTTAGCTGAGAGGCAGTTCCACTTCCTCTCCTCCTCTTCCTCTTCCAGTCGTCCATCACCACGCGTTCACCCCCTCCTCTCTTCCTCCTGCACTCCCTCTAGCTGAGTCAAGAGATCAGCTGACTGGAGATTTCCTGGACAGGTCATGCCACTGAAACCACAGTCCTGCTCCGCTTAATTCTCTCCTCTCCTCTTCTCTTCCCTTCTCTTGTCTTCTCTTCTCCTCTTGTCTCGCCTTTTCTTTTCTTCTCTTCTCTTCTCTTCTCTTCTCTTCTCTTCTCTTCTCTTCTCTTCTCTCCACCATATCCTCTAATTCTATCTTTGAATTCCTTTGCAGCACCTCAGGTTTTTTACCTCCCACATTTCCTCCTCTGCTTCTCCTCCTCCTATTCTTCCTCTCATATTCATCTTCACAGCTTTGGCAGCTGAGTGGGTATCAGAGCTCACACACACACACACACACACACACACACACACACACACACACACACACAGACACAGTGTTCTGACCATAGAATGAGTAGAAGCAACATTATATAAAGAATTCTAGCGTTGCCAGTGAACCTTTCATCATCTTTGAGGAATCAATTGAATAACTTTATTGACACCTCCACCATGACAAAACAAGCGCCTGGCCATTCAGTAAATCTGTCTGTCACGGTGTGTGCACCTCACAGCTACAACAAAAGTGTAAGTTAAAGTTAACGCACAGAAAATCATTAAAATCACTGGCATGCTGCTCAGGATTTTTAAAAGAAATAATTGGAAGATCTTTCATAGCCTACCTCCAGCTAATGTTATTAGCTAATTAGATGTCAGTAAAATCCTAATTAGCTGCGCTGTTGTTAACAAAATGATTGATTGATGGCACAGCCATGGCACAAACGATCTACCAAGCTCAGCTCCCTTGAAAAAAAATCTTTTATTTTTAATCAAAATCAAGAGCCACAAGGTTATTTCTTTAATTATTTTATTTGTTTTCTTCAGAAAACAGAGCAAAAAAATATTGCCACAGCTGTATAGGTCATGGAAATTAAACATTTTAGTCACAGGGCTTTCCATTTCCCGGAAAAGTTTGGGAATTTTACATGGGGAGTGGGAAGTGTTAAAGGATCAATCCGTTAGCTCTGTCTCAGTGCTGACCCCTACTGTTCAGCAATACAATAACAGTAAATAAAAGTCAGATTGCAAGCAAACTCTGTTACCCTTTTTCCACCAAACCGGTTCCAGGGCTGGTTCAGAGCCCGTGCCTGACTTAGCACCAGTTGTTTGGTTTTCCACCGCCCAAGCACCGGCCAAACTGGTTCCAAATCGGTTCCATGCAAGCACCAACGGCGAGCAGGGGCTAAACAGGAGCCAGAGAAAGAACCGATGATGCGGCCCACCGCGTCATTGGTGGGCAGACTTACAGACTCAAACGGGAGCAGCGAACGCTATAAACGTAAAGCTAAACATACTCACCGTTCGTTCCGACCACGAATACGATGGGCAGCCGGCAATAATTGCGTTTTTCGCCTCTGGATCGCAATGTAGGCTTGTAAACACACGAGCAGTATTTGCATTGCTACAGTGGGTCATCCATTTGTCGTCCATGTTGGTTATTGTGATTCCGAGCGAGCATCTCACACACCCACATGATCACGTTTTACAATGACGTCACGACGTGGCTCTGACTTGGCTCCGCTTGGCAAACTGGTTCTTTGTTGGCACCAGTTAAGCACTGGCTCTAGCACCAGCACCGAACTAGCACCAGGTGTTTTTTGGTGGAAAAGGGGCGTGTGAGGTGCCGTGCAAGGTAAACCACGATGGTTATCACTTTTTCGGAGTTCATCACTTTCACCAAACTTCGCTGCTGAGGTTGAGTATAATGACATCGATAACAACGTAAAATGCATGGTAACCTTCTAGTTTTGTGAACTTAAGTTTGTTAATAATTGTGACTGTGAAAATTTAAAAAGTGGGGAAAAGATCTTATTTGATTGGTTTGTAAGATTTTGCTTGTACTTGTGGGATTTAGGGTCACAGAACTGTAAACGCTCAAAAAAAAAAAACCTGTAATGCCTTGCACGTCACATCTCAGTCAAGTCCACCAGTCTCCGTGCTTTGTTCCGCCTCCTCAGGCGTTGTGGTTTTTGCTCAAAAACACTTCCTGGAATTCCCAGTTCATCCAGGAAAACTCTGACTCCATGGACTCCGTGCTTTTCACATGGACCTCGGTGGTTGAAAAAAAATTCTGCTTGAGCTACCTTCTTAGGATCAAGATGTTTCAGGGGTCAAATGTTGTTTTAGGGTTAACTGTCGCTTTAAGGGACACTCATGCCATATTCAAAAAATCTGTCAATTTCATGCTTATTGCTGTTTACTGGCAAAATTACACCTCTCAATAAACATGATTCATGATCTTTTATGCGCTTTAATTGGCGCTCTTCAGTTCGGCATTCATATTACCTACTGAATTTCATTTATTTTGATACATTTTCCATTTTAAGACTAGATGAGGATATTTGAGTGATAGGGGGGCCTTCAAACAACAAACTAAAGCCTCAGCCAGCTCCCTGTGTTTCTGAATGCAGAAATCTCCAGAGCAGATGCATTTTAAGTGTGTGTGTGTGTGTGTGTGTGAGTCTCTTACTTTGCTTCAGTAAAGCCATTGTGGCATTACCCAGTCATATTATGCCTCAGGTAAGCAGAGATCTAACATATAAGCCTCAGATTTCACAGTAACGTGGTATGTGCCCTGGCTGACGCAGGACGTTCTGGCTGTCGTGGTCAGGATGTAAAGATCTTTCTCACACTCACACGCGTAAACACACACACACACACACACACACTCAGAGCCAGCTGACATCTCTCCGGAGCTGCGGCTCACATTGTCGCGGTAATTCATTCTGATTGGCTGTTTGTTGTGTTTGGTGGGGAGAGGAAGTTTTCAGAAAGCCAAGAACACTTTCCTCACGCTCCTCCCCTTCCTGTTTCTCATACGCTCGCGCAGACACCTACACAAACACACATCCTCGTTCTGAGACCCCTTTGAGGACATGACCGGTCCAATCTGAAACTAGAAAAAGTGAGCCGAAAAAGTCCTCGGTCCCACAGTGTGAAACTCTAAATTGGGTCTCACATAGAATAGAAGTAATGAGCACGCACGCACACGCAGACACACACAAACATATGAAACATATCAGAGTGACACATTCACACAACACACAAACCATAAGACAAATATATATATACACAGGAAGTGCCTCCCACTCCTTTGCCCTGCTCTCTCTCTCTCTCGCTCTCTCTCTCTTTCCCTCCCTCTCTCTCTCTCTCTCTCTCTCTCTCTCTCTCTCAGTGTTACTCATGGCAGTGTGGTGCTGAGCAGCAGCCAGTCGTGTTTTTCCCCTCGCCGAGCTCACTCACTCTCCGACTCTGTCTCTCCCCCTCTCCCTCTCTCACACTCGGAGGGCGACCGAGACCTCCTCCTCTTCCTCTTCCTCCTCTTCCTCCTCTCTCCTCCTCTGTCCGTCACTGCATCTGCACTCCTCTACCTTTATCTGTTCTTTTTTTTTTTTTTTCTTCTCTTGTCCCCCCCTCTCTCCCCCTGCGCCAGAGGGGTTAGCGGGGGTCTCGGAGTGTGTGAGGTGTGTTTGAGTGAGTGAGTGTGTGTGTGTGTGTGTGTGTGTGTGTGCGTATGTGTGTGTGCATGTGCTGAGGATTTACTCATGGAAGCGGTGGCTCTGTATACGTTCCGCGCCACAGAGGGCGATGAACTCAGTTTCAACAAGGGAGACTTGCTCAAGGTAAGGAAAAGAATGACTCACTTTTTCCTGTTTTCCAGTTTTTTTTCCTGTTTTCTGTTTTCTGTGATTTGTTTTAATCTGTCTATGTAAAATACACGCAACTACACAGACTCTTTAGTGCTCTCTTACATTCACACACTCGTGCGCACAAACACACATACACATGCACATACACATCGCACATGCACATTAACCCTGAACCTAGAGCAGAGCAGAGTGGGTGACCAACAGATTCAATGCACATCAACCTCTCTCTCTCTCTCTCTCTCTCCCACTCTCTCCCACTCTCTCCCTCTCTCTCTCTCTCTCTTGGCAGTGATAATTATAACAATTATAACTCAAGCGTCTACAGCTCTGACATTCTGTGTCTTGGTGCTGCTTGGTTGCCGGCTGAAGGCAGAGCAGTATTATGGCACAAACGTATAGATGGAGTGCGGAGCTGTCTTTGATGTTACACACACACTGTGAGAGTTTTTACACTGGAACGGCGTGTCTGTTGCCGGTGCATGTTGCCGGTTTGCTGGCAGCACTGTGCCGACAGGCGCACACACACAGAAATGTCCAAGTCAAAGTGCTGTAGCTTAAAGAATGGTTTGTATTGCATTGTGTTCAGCAAAAGCAAGAGTACATTAGAATTAAGTATCATATTACAGGCTGGTGAAACACAGAGGCCTGGTTCTTAAAAGAAAAATCCATGTTAACCCTTTGGCGCATAGCTGTTTAAAGTCATTTCTCCTAAATGCAATGATTTCTATGGTGGAATTGCATATCAGCTGTTAGAATGCTCTCTGCTGCTCCCCTCCATTGAAGTTTATGCAGAGACTGTCAATTCTTGTTGCTGAAAACATATTAATACTAGTATCATGACATGGTAATACCAGTCCTGCATCCTTACAGAAGTATGGAGACTCACAAAAGTGTTCATGCCCTAAGAAGAGTAAAAACACATAAGAAAAAAAAATCTGGACTCAGGCTTTCATAATTCATGCATCAAAGGGTTAAAGTACTTAAACACTGCTAGGCAATGTACTTTCTGGACCAGTGTTTGTTGTTGTGTTGTTTTCCCACTTATTCCTGTGGATAAGTGGCCAGTAGATGATGTGACGTGACTCTGAGATGTTTCCAGCTTCTGAGAGCTGATCAAACATGTGCCATCTAAAACATCAGAGCTAAAAAAAAACAGGTTTTGGTGTCAGTCGATGAGAATCAAAGAGAAGCCACTACTTCTATACTCTTTTGTAACGCTCAACCATGCCGCCACAAGATGTATTTTGAGATGCAACTGTTTTTCTCTCTTTTTCTTTTTGTCTTGACTGGAAAAACTTCTCACTCTCCTGCTGTAACAGCTATCACTTTCACTCTCTGCACCTACAAAATACCCACAGCTGAACTGGAGAAATGCAAGCAGGTTGTCAAAAGGCATTCTGGGAACAGGAGTGGGTTGAAGGAAAGCGGCACCATGTAAAACGTAAATCACCACACATCATTAAGAAAAGACATCAGGGATACAATGAACATCACAAATCAATCTAATTATATGTAGTCCTATTGTGAGTTATTACAGGCAACACTCTCAATATTACACAACACAAATACAGTAGCCTCTTAAGGGCGTTTCTGTTCCCTGAACAGTCATTGTTTTGGAGTTGATGCAGGATGTGATACTTGATAGTTTATATTGCAAGTTTTGATTTACGGAGTTAACCTGAGCTTGACTGTAGCCTGTGATTTGATCCATGTTAGGTGAAATTTCCACTTTATTTTAGTGTTGTGTTTGCGTTTGCAAAGAAATCGATCCTTTTGAACAACTCTTTGGTTGTTCAAACAAATATATAAAACAGCTGAGAACAAAAAAAAGCCTAATAAAAACAATTTAATGGACTATAAATAAAAAATAACAAGCACAGTGAAAAACCTCAGAATCAGCAAACAGAGATTAATCCTGGTGTTGAATTCCAGCTGTATTTTGCAGATAAACTGAGTCCCCCTTTGAGCAAAAAAAATAAAATAAAATAAAAAATAAATAAAACAAGACAAAGGGGATCTGTCAAAAACCTGTAATTACCTGTAATTTATTTTACCTCACCCCATGGCACATTTAGAAATGATTTCTCTAAGAATTAACAAATGGAACAAATGGTTACTACTTTAATTTTGGAGAGCATGCCCTCTCCAGCACTCTCCAAAAATTCCCTGCTTATGAAATAAATAAATTGTTTATGAAATGAAGTTATCCTGTAATGCGCTTAGTATTTGTTGACTGTCAACAAACCAGTTCTAAATGTTTAATGGGGCAGGAGGGATTAAGATCAAGTATAATGAGGACGTTTAGTTTTCCTGTCATGCTGGCTCACACACACACACACACACACACGCACATGCAGACCGGCTGACAGAGAATGCAATAGCCTTCATAATAAATGTAAAACAATACAGTACAGATGTATTAATAATTGTTAATATCAGATTTATTGCTACCTTGATAGGCTTTTAGGCTGGCAGCTTGTGTTGTCAGAAGTGTGTGTGTGTGTGCGTGTGTGTGTGTAGGAGAGTGTTATTTCTGCTCCTGGCTACCTGGCTGTAAATCATGATGTAATTGGTTGCTGGCTCTCCTGACTGAAGCACGAGCCTGCGCTGTGTGTCATTGTAAAATAGTTTACATTCTGTCAACAGTGTCACGGTGTAGTTGTGTTTTATTGCTGCGACAAAGCATTAAGCTGAGGTGGGACCAGCACTTCATGCAAGGCTTGTTCTTCCTCTCCCGTGTTCCCCTGCTGGGACAAAACTGCTCCGGTTCACACCCAGGTCAGGCAGCAGTGTGAAATAATCCTGCTGCTCTGTTCAGTCCTGCTCGCAGCGCCACATGACTGAGTTTGACAACACCAGGGCAGTTTCGATTTCCAAATGCTTTCCTGTGATTGTCTGTACTTACCGGTAGTCATTGCGGTGTCCTTTTATTGTCCAAAACATGGATATAAAAAAAAACACCTGCTTTGATTTTTATCACACCATTGACTGGAATTTATTAGTCATAATCAGCCCCACAGAGTATGGGTTAGTAGGTCCCCACTGCACCTTTCAGTTCCTATCCTCAATCACTCTTAACCAATGAAATGTTAACTTTCACTGGCTACTTGCTTAAGGTTAGGGAAAGGTCATGATTAAGGTTAGGAAAGGGTTTGTCGTTGTGGTTAAGGCTAGGAAAAGGTCGTGGTTAAGGTTAGGGATCTTAACATATCATTCACTAACATCGCAAACATTAGCTCGCTAAAAATGAACAACTCAAGCTTGATAGTGAAGGTCCCTGTGATTGATCCATCCACCACCCCAACCATCTCCTTATGTAACTACGTCACAGTAGATCTGGCTCCAGGCTTCCATTTGACTGGCTAAGACAGACTGACAGTAGAACCACTAGACAGTAGATCTACTAACCCATACCTGTATAGGGGATTACAACTGATAACCTCCATTCAGTGGTGTTATAACAGTCAAATTGGATGACACAAACAAACAAACAAACAAAAACAGACTTTTTTGGTCCCAAAAACTATTTGTCCCGAGCTGCTTTTGCTTGGATTCGCACGCTTGTTTGTTGAACCTCTATGCCATGTTTGTGATTATTATCTTTGTCCCAGCCTATTCCTGGTTTAGGTGTTGTGTTGATGCTCCAGGCAACAACTCTTTGCAGATAGCTTTTTTGGCCATTTTAGCTTTATTAGACAGTCACAGTGGAGAGAGACAGGGCAGAGAGAGGGGACGACATGCAGCAAAGAGTCTGGGCCAGATTCGGACCCAGGCTGCTGCAGCTTAGCCTCAGTTTTACTCTTTTTGTTTCGTTTTGTTTTGTAGTGACATATACTACTTTCTACTAGGTCTAACACAGTAAACAGTCAAGCTGAATAAGCTGTAGCCTCATAATGAAATTATAAATACAGCTAATTAGTTAATTATATAGCAGTTACTCTGACATTCTGTTTAAAGCTGGAAGAGACTATGGCCAAGTTGAGCACCAGGGAAACAAAAGTAGGGCGAAAAAATACAGGTTTGTATTCTCCCCAAACCCCAGAACATAAATGTTACAACGTGGGATTTGCAGTGCAAGAAGTGAGAAATAGCACACAAAATGAAAGAAATCAGTTGTTTGGAGTGTGCGTGTTTCAACAAAGACAGTGCTTGTGTAGTTATTTGAATGTTGCCTAGTATAATATGACAGATTTAAAGAGGAAAGTGGTTTTGTTAGGAACTGACAGACTCCAGATGTTTTAAGGTAATTAAAGCAGGTAAGAGAAAACAGATGATCGTGTGAGAAGAACGGACTCCTCGTGTGTTGTTTTGGATGGTTAAATGGTTACACAGGTAAATCTGGAAGGAAAACGTTCTGTAGCTCATATTTTCAAACGCTCGCCACCATTGCAACCATTAAAGCTGCTGTTGCGTGAAATTCAGTCCCTGCAGGCAGTGACAGGGCAACTTCTGGCAGATGGGCAGCGCTGCTCTAGGGCCTTCTTCCTCCTTCATACTGGCAGGAAACATCATTTGCGTTTGCATACCACACTTTCTTTCTGTTGCTATTACTGTTGCCCAAAAATGTTTTCACAATCCAGTCCTCGCAGTTTTAACATTATTATAACCCAAAGGACAGAGTTACCCCACTCACAAATGGCTCCTTAGTTTAGTTTAGTTGCACTGATAAATCAGAGGCACAATGATAAAAAGCAGTGATGGGATATAATGATAAAAATACAGATATCTAAATTGTTGTTTTTTGAAGGTGGAGATGAAAAGCAAAGGGCTCATAACATCACCCCACTTCAAACCAAGCAGAGCCAACAAATAACAGAGCAGCCAAAAATACCAGAATGACAGCAGAGACACAGCAGGATTAGATTACAGATTTAGCAGAACAAAACACGATGGAAAACAGAAGGACAGTAAGATCCAACAGATTAGAAAAGATATTACAGTTACATGTGAATAATGCTAAATTTCTGTGTTTTCTGTGACACTCCTTGTTATTGTAAAGCATTTTATGATCGTCCAACATTATCTCTCTCTGAAAGTAACAAAAGAATCTACGTTCACTGCCATGTCCGCATCCTGCTCTTACACACTTCTGCAATTTGAGACATTAATTTTGAGATATCAAAACTCACAAATAAATTTAAAAAATCCTACGTGTCTTACATGTAATTACCATTAGGGGGCTGATGTGAACCGTCTTTCCCAGTCATCGTATCTCTTATCTATACTTTTTATGTCATTTTTCTTCTGTTTCTTCTATGTATGTCTATGTAGAGTGTGTTGCATATTAAAGGTACACTTTTCAAAATTGACGAGGGTGGATTAAAGTGAGGACCCTTTAGAAAAGAGTATTTAATTACACAAAATATGCAAAAGCATGTAATTTATCAGTGAGTCGGGGCAATCATGAGAACCATGTAAACTCAACCACCGTTACTTTACCATTGCTTATTCCATTTTTCAAAACATCCTTAATTATACTGACCCTCTGCAATTTAAGAGCATTTTTAATGGTGGGGATGTGATAGATAAATCGAATTTGGGGTAAATCTATGGGTGAAAGTGGGCTAGTATGATCCACAACTCCAAATCGGTAAAAGATCTGGTGCTAGTGTGCAGTGCTGGGAAGAGGCAACAGCAGCTGCCTGTCAAATCCCACATACGACCCATTGTGATTGCATTTCCAACAAGAAAACACTTCCTCTAACGTTAAATCAGTATAACCAACAGTTAGATCATACCTTGTTGTTGTTGTTGTTGTTGTTGTTGTTGTTTTTTTTTAAATGGCCGTAATAGGGGCGCCATAGTGGCTCACCATGTAGAGCATGTGTCATGTGATACTACGGCCAAGCCACAGCAGCCCGGGTCTGAAAGCTATATTTATAATTTCATTATGAGGCTACAGCTTATTCAGCTTGACTGTTTACTGTGTTAGACCTAGTAGAAAAAAAGTATATGTCACTCCTGCTACTACTACAAAAGAAAGTAAAACTGAAGCTAAGCTGCACCAGCCTGGGTCCGAATCTGGCCCAGACCCTTTGCTGCATGTCATCCCCTCTCTCTGCCCCGTCTTTCCTTTCTTTCCTGTGTCTGTATGACAAAGCAGAAATATCCAAAAATGTATCTTAAAAAATGGCTGAGAAACGTCGACTTTTGTTGCCATTTGATTAAAACATGCATAAAGCAGAATGCAATGAAAAAATATTCTGTGGCACTTGCACCGTTTAAATAAATAATTTGCTCCGCATGATGTCAAGTGTTTCCACTTTCCACACCATGCAGGCGTTAAAAAATTGAATGTGTTCAGGGATAATGCATGATGCTGGGGGCGGGAGGAGAAGAAAATGAAGCCATGAGGGCTGGGGTAGGGATATCAGCACCAACTTCAATCTACTTCCACCCCCTAGGTAGATCTGATATGCGTGAATGAAAGCATATCTATGTCCCCAAGACATTCTGTTGCCTCAATGTGATTTTTTTGTCCAACACCATTTTCACACACTTTCTCACATATTTTCTCAATGTGTACTATTCGATTATGCATATTATGGACATGACACTGTTATTATGTTACAGGGAACGTGGCTTTGATGGAACATAAATGTAAATGCGACATTAGTTTGCGAAAAATTCATAGCGATCAGCGTAAAATGCTAAAAAAAAAAAAAAAAAAAAAAAAAAAAGGAAGTAAGCATGGAAATTCAACTAATGGAAAATATTATGACATTTCCGAGTTAATGCAATTCAGGACAGATCCGTCCGCTGGCCCTTGTGTGTAATCATGAAAGTCTTTATGTGACATTTTCAACTTGTCAATAATTTGGTCCGCATTGGAATTTAGTCGTCTGAGGGCCTCGGTTCACGCAAAAGAGGATGAAAACCACTGTGGCGGATAATAGGAGAGGGGAGCGGAGGCGAGGAGATTGATAGTGAGAGCCCGAGACAGAGAGAGAGAGAGAGAGAGATGAGGGGGCAGTGGCCTTTCACCCACATAGTAATAACCTGTGTCAGCATCATAATGGGCAAATATTTCATGTGTGTGTGTTTATGTGTGTGTTTTCCTCCTAGATCACCAACATGGAGGATGATCCTAACTGGTACACGGCTGAGCTCCACAACAGAAAAGGCTTCGTGCCCAAGAACTATATCAACCTCCGGCCACATGCGTGAGTACACACACACACAAACACACACACACACACGCATAGCCGATATACACATAGACAGGGACATGCTTCTTAGTGGACCCTTAGTGACATTTAATTTGCTGTCCCAAACATGATGGACAATCACACCGGGTCAGGTATCATGTGGTCATCCAAGCGGGATACACATCATCAGCCTGAGATCAGAGAGGAAAACACACCTGCGGGATACACACTCACAACACACATCATCCAAACCATCTGAATCTGTTGCACATCTCACTTTGTTCATCTTGCCCGTGAGAGTGTGAACATTTTGTAGGAAAACCGAAACCCTGCAGTCTTCGTTTCAGTGAATCATCCATGTCAGGCGAACGTGACTTTTGCTCTTAGTGCGCTCCTTGCACGTGAAGATTTTGCAGCAAACACACTCATAATGCCTCAGCAATGGGTTGATGCTTTGGACTAACAGGTTCATTAGGCTTAAAGGAATGCTCAAGCGTTTTGGGCAAAATACCCTTTTTCTAGACTGAGACAAGATGTTCGATACCATTTTCACCTCTGTATGTCGAGTGGTTCAGTTTCTATAGGTAGCATTTCCTGTTAGCTTAGCATAAAGACTTGCAGTCTATAGGAGTCATTAGCCAAGCCAAACTACTCTTTCTCTCTCTCTCTTTTTTTTTTTTTTAAATTCAAGACATATATTTCAAATACACATGCTACATTGTGTACAAAGGACAGCTGCAGAGTTGCTTTAAGTTTTATTTTTTCACTTCGACAGAGCCAGGCTTATGACTTCCATAGATTTCAAGTATTTCTTTAATGATTCTCTAATGTTCTGTTGTGTTTGACTGTAAAGCACATTGTATTGCATTTAATTACACAAAATATGCAATTTAAGCAATGTTTGGTAATAAGTGACTATCACTCAAGCTGCATACAAAGGCTTTATGCTGCACAGCCTTTTACAGAAAATTGACCATAGCCACATATACCAACAGTATAAGTACATGTTGGACGTTTTGTTAAATTAAAAATACCTTGCATTTGCAGTTTTTTCAAGTTTTTTTTTTTCAAGCCAAACCCTGATACTAACTGATCTGCGGCCTCAAGGAGGAGGTGTAAATCGAACTGAAAAAAAGGAGAAAAAAAGGTGAAACTGTTCCAGTCCTCGGTGTTTGCCAGTTTGAGTTTTGCGGTTTTGGCATATCTTCTCTGCTAGACTATAACCCAATACAGATTGATCATTTTGTACTGCTAACCAAGATGAAAGCCCCTTTCAATATGTTTAACTGACTTCTTTTAAAATCAGGCTTCTAATCATTTTCTCTTTTTATGTTTTTATTTGTGGTCAGCCCTGAGGCTCAGGGATTATGCATTTTTTACAGTACAGCATGTTTAAAAAATGTTTTCATGTCCTACTGTTAGCTGTTAATTGTGATTATGGTATAGTCTGTGGCATACACAGATAATACCACCAATACACCTTTTCAATCTACTTTCCAAACAAAGCCTTTTCTAGAATATTGCACATTGACAAAACTCCCACTTTCCCACCCCGAGAAACTGATGAGTTATATAACTACTGACCCAAAGCCAATAAGAGTAAAGGGCAGCAATTTAGGCTGTAAATATAAAGATGGCCGGTTAAAAGACCGTGACAAGGTGTGCATGTACTGCTGGGGAAGAGCACCACATGCAAAACACACAGACACCCACACACACCTCATAATTTCCTTTGTGAAGGTTTTGCAGCTGTGGTGCTTGGGGATTTTTTTTTTTTCTTTTTTTAGTTTGTGTGCTTTTTTGTGTGTTTAAATTTTGGCACTATTGGAGACTTGAGACTTGAGAAGCTTTCAGCAAAGTTTGCCTTCAACAAAATTGAACAAAACAAACAGAATTGTTTTGGTAAATTGACAAAAATGTCAAACACACTGAATAAAACGTGCT